>NC_057807.1:268856074-269099878 GCF_018294505.1 Triticum aestivum | reverse complement strand
TGACTGCAATGCATGCATTAATACCGAGCGGCAGCACCAGCAGCAGGGCTTCGCTGCCTGGGACACGAGAGGGGGTTGCGCGGGACGGGGCGCCCATGGCGATGTCCAAGAAACGTCTAGACACCCACGGACCGACAGGGGAGGGCAGCCCGCCGCTTAGAGACTAGACCTTGAGAGTAGAGGGGATGCGTGCGCGGGGAGGAGGGGGCAAGGCGCATCAGAGAAGAAGTTGCCCTGCCGCCGGATATTGACTCAACGTGGGAGGGTAAGGCAGGGGCGTGTCGGAGAAGAGAACAGTCCCCACCGGCCACCGCCGCCATCCCAAGGCCCGGGGCGACTTCGCCAGACAGCCCTTCATTGGGGACGACGGGAGGGCAGGGAACCGCCCGGTGGCAGCTAGGGTTTTCCATGTGCCCCGCGTCTCGTCTTACAGTCCAATTATCCAACAATTATGTTGTGATTTTGCTAAAAAAATGTGATTATAGGAGTACATTTTATTTTGTGGGAGGTCAACCATCCAACAACATTTAGCTATAGAAAAACTATAAAAACAAAACCAAATCTTTTTCCCGGAACCAAATCTGCAAAACCAGCTTATCTAAAACGACATTACCATAATCCTCAAATACCAAACACGTTGCAACATTTGTTGTCTAGAGATACGGATCAACTATACACAGGAACAAGATTAATCACGCGCAGAATACATTTCGGTTCACAAAACCGGGGCAGGATCATCATCACTCATCAGGCTCAGGGACACCTGACATGGCATCATTTTCACTATAGCATAAAGGTTTTCCTCGTGTGTACATTCAATCATTGATACAACATAGTAACAGTGTGATAACTGCTCAAAGATAGAGCTTACAAAGACATGTCAACACTCTGGCAGCATTTTAACATGCCTACATATTCCAGTCATTTGTCCAGCCGCTAGTTGCTTCTGCGGCCCTGCCAATCCATTGGAAGCCTTCAGGACTGCAATCCCGTGAGCAAAATAGCACTTGTTAGTGTCATGCATCATTTATTTCTGAACATCAAAGTCATAATGCAACTATGCTGAACGCACACAGGGAAAGGCTTGAACTACTTGAACACCACAAAATAAACAGCAGAGCAAAGTTGACCAAAAAAATCCCCATTCCAGCCCTGAGTGTTAGATAGAAACCTTGCTGGCTATGTTGTTGGAGAGCCAGTCCAGCCCTTCATACAGACCCTCTCCACTTGTGGCGCAAGCACTCTGGATATACCTGTGATAGAATGGAAAGTAACACCAAGCTTATCAGCAAGCCTTCTCCAACTAGCAAAATTATCATCTAGGTATAAAATCAGCAAGGGTCAAATACCAGTGTCGCTGACGCAGAGAGTGTAGACCAAGCTTATCTGTTATTTCAGCAGCATTCATGGCATTGGGAAGATCTTGCTTGTTAGCAAAAACAAGCAATACAGCATTGCGCAGCTCATCCTAGTGACAGTTAGCAAACATTACTGAGGGAATTCGGTAAAAAAAAAAAACATTACTGTGGGAACTGACTTCACAGGCAGACATAGATAAGATTCAAAAGAATGATATACCATTGTAAGGTGAGAAAAGTATATGATAATATAGACTTGTTAGTTATAAATGGTGCAAAATCAAGTTCTCAAAATCACCATATGTAAAGCATGCAAAGTATTCTAGTTGCCGGGACACAGTATTATTGATATCCACAAGATGTACCATGTGCAATAAGATAAGATTCATCATGCTGTAAATGTTTACACATTACTCTGAATGTAATGTTTAATACTTCTATAATACATGAGTTTCCAAAAATTAGACCGTGAATCTACAGAAGATAACACAGTCCAACATTTCAACAGGTATATATAGCACTTGCCTCATTCAGCATCCTGTGGAGCTCATCTCTTGCCTCAGCAATACGGTCTCTGTCGTTGCTGTCAACAACAAAGATAAGGCCCTGAGTGTTCTGGAAGTAGTGCCTCCACAAAGGCCTTATCTGTTTGGAAAATGGCATACATAAATCATCAGCTTGTCTTTACATAAATAGACTTTCTTTAGTAACTGCAAACAGGTGATTAGCATTTTATTCATGTGACGACAAACAAAGAAATAGCAGCCAAAGAGTGACCCAAGAAGAAGAAAAGAGCAAAATCCTCACCTTGTCCTGGCCACCAACATCCCAAACAGTGAAGCTGATGTTCTTATACTCTACTGTCTCCACGTTGAACCCTTGTGTAAACAAAATGTCAAAACGATATCATCAGCGATATAATCCTTACTTCTGCCTCCCAACCAAAACAAGAAAAAACAATGAGTAAGCAACCACAACATTAACCCCTACTAACAGAAGTACAAACATCCTTAATTCGGCAAGTACTTCACTACTAACAGTAGTAACATCTGAAATAGCCATATTGCAATAGAAGGCCCTAATTGGATCGCTAACATCGGTTTGGAGTTAGAAATGCAAATTGCTACTTTTCTCTACTTATTATTCTGGCAAACCTGAACATGTTTGACGATACAGATTCCAGGACAACTTCTAATAGCAACTTAAGCTGCTGAGCCTAACAAAATAGCTCTAACCGAACGAGAGTATCACAAAATCTTTGATTCAACGTACGCACCAGGCACCCACGGACAGACGAAGCAGTAGCTAAACGATAGGGGGTTCAACTGGCACAAGTACAAAATCAATTGTTCAAAGTACAGAACCCAATTGGTACCAGGCTACCAGCACAGAAACCTAGCACACTAGATTAGACAGAAGTGAAAGAAAGCATATGGATAATTCAGTGTTCTAATTTTTCTCATATACTATACTAACGGAGGAAGCAATTCATGCGAGCCCGGCCAGCGGTTCCACCGCACATACGATTTGGGCGTGTGAGCGTAAGCGTGAGCGCGACAGGAAGAAACCGGAGCAGAAAATAGCAGCGCGGTGAACAGCATCGGTACCGATGGTGGGGATGGTGGTGACGATCTCGCCGAGCTTCAGCTTGTACAGGATGGTGGTCTTCCCGGCGGCGTCGAGGCCGACCATCAGGATCCGCATCTCCTTCTTGGCGAACAGCGCCCCGAACAGCGTCCCGAACGACAGCCCCATCGATCTCCCTACCAAACTTCTCCTCCGCCGCCTCCTCCTCTCCTCTTCTCTCCTCGGATGGAATGGAATCGCCCAAAGCACGAGCGAGTAGAGGCTACTGAGACACGGAGGGAGGTGTGGTTGCTTTGGAGAAGAAGAGGAGAGCGTGCGTCCTACGCGAGGCGGAGGGATTCGTTTTGACTGACGTCCGGTGGGCCCAGCATGTAAGCGAGATGTGAGAGGGCCCCCTCCGTGATTTTTATTTTTTTAAGGGGTTTGTGGGACCAAGCTGCCGCTGAATAAGGGCGGCGGCGGGATGGGAGCTGGGCCGTGGACTGGGCCAAAATTACTTTTTGTGTTTCTTTTGGAAAACCTTCAATTTATTTAGAGGAAAGTATCGTTTTCCCCTGAAATCCTCGGCAATGGACCAATTTCCCCCTCAACTCTAATACTGGATCAATCAGCCCCTCAAATCTGTAAAACCGGATCAATTCTCCCCTAAGATGGTTTCAGACTTGATTTGGAGTGGTTTTCACCCATACCATGCATTTCTCTGGATTGACCGTGCACTTCGCTTCATAACAGTTTGGGTGGAGATGACTGCTTCAGTGCGTCGAGCTCGCCTCCGTGGACGGCATGCTCGCCGCTCGTCGTCTTCTTGGTCTCCACCAGGCTGCCGCTGATGTACCCCCACCTGATACCTACAACGTCGTGTCGTTGCTCAGGTCCAACCGCCCGCAAGGGAACCGCTCTGTGTGCCTCGCACCACCCGGACCTGTGCCCCGCTTGGCCGCCGTAGAAGATGAGCTGCATCAGCATCGTGGACGCGCGCATCCGGCCGTCCGCGATCACGCCCTTGTGCCAGGCTTGCATCCTCTTCCTCCGGCAAGCGGCGATGGTGTTCGAGGTGGCAGCCTTGCGGGCATCATTTTGATGAGCGTCTCCAGCGTGTCGGGGTTGTTGGACGACGGCGGCGACGAGATCTTGTCGGCTCCGAGCTCGGTCATAGGCTGTTGCGGCGGAGACGGCTCGGGGCCCCGGTGCCGGCCGCATTTTCTCGCCGGTCTGCGTGGCCGCGTTTGCCCCGGCGCCGCTGCACGCGGCGGCCACCCAGTACTGGCCGAGGTTGAAGGAGCTCTAGTTCTTGCGCGGGCCGTGAGCCCTGCTAATGGCCGCTTTGGGCAGCTTGTTCTCGTTCCCGGCCTGGCAGCTCGAGGTGGAGGAGGACGAGGATGAGCAGGCGAAGGCGTCGCGCGGGTAGGCTGGCGCGGGAAGAAGGCGGAGCAGCTCGGAGCCCTTGAGCACGTACTCGACGCCGCTGGCAGGTGCACGGGATCGTTGGCGGTGAGTCGTGCCAGACGTAGACGGTCTTGTAACTCTGCTTGGAGGACCAAGAGTAGGCGTCTGCCATGCCAGCACCCCGGAGCACAGTCAGCCTAGTCAACGAGTCCAGTCAGCGAGAAGTGCACGGTCTGGGTCCAAACCACTCAAAATCAACTCCAAAACCACCATAGGGGGAATTGATCCGGTTTTAAAGATTTGAGGGGCTGATTGATCCGGTATTAGAGTTGAGGGGGAAATTGGTCCATTAGAAAGGATTTCAGGGGGAAAACGATACTTTCCTCTCATCAATCATCGTAATACAGCGAATATCATAAATAAAAAAACACGTTGAGATCCTTAGACCACCCAGCGATTATTTCAAGCCGTGAAGCAAAACGAAGGTACGTCGCCGTCGTCGCCCTTCCCTCATCGGATTCGAACAAAACTTATTGTAGTACATAGTGTGGAAGTCGGCGTGCTAAGGCCCCACAGGATCAATGCACCAGAACAACTATTTGCCGCCGATGACAGAAAATCGTAGATCGGACGGATTTAACCTGTAAACACACGAACGAAGACGTTATCCAAAAAGATCCACTAAAGACCGGCACCGACCAAATTCCTTGAGATCCGCTGGAGACACACTTCCACATACTCTCCGATGATGCTAGATGCACCACCTAAACGGGGGTTGGAAGGAGAGGACATTATTCCTTCTCTAGGGAGTTGCCGCCTCGCCTTCTCGAGCAGAACACAAAACCCTAATCAAACACAAAAAACCACCTAAAGACGAAGCAGGAGCCCTCTCATCGGCAAGGGCCGAAATTCGCCGCGCCTCCATGGCCCTAAGGTCACAAGACATGGGGCAGATTGGTAGCAGCGCCGACGGGAGGCAGAGGGAACCCTAATCGCCTTAGCCTTCAAGAATCGCGAGCGAGGGGTGTGTTATGTTATTTCACACACCCACCTTCTGGTCCAAATCATTGTTTTGACTTCCTCATAGAAGTTTAGCACAATTTGACCCATTTTAAAAGTTTAGCACGATCTCTCGTGCCCATTGTCATACACGAGAATGGTAGGGTTAATGGGCTATCACCATGGTCAACGGCAGTGAACCCTGGTCTATGCTTGCCTGCGGGCGCTGACATGGCAATATTCTACCACCCACGACAATGGTGGTAACATGCATAACACTATTTAGAAATAACGTGAAAGAGAAGCAATTGTGAACATTGTTTTCTTATTCTTTGATTTGGGTATCTACAGTTTTATACCCTCCTAAATGGTGTTATAAGAGGTGTCTTTCACCGAAAGGACACGAGCGAATAGTCACATCTGTTGCCCAAATAGCAATTGTCGGTGGTCGATACGTCCATTCTGCATCATGTTTTCCTAATGTTATTTATAATGTTTTTATGCATAATAATGCTTTTCGGAGTAATTCTAATGCCTTTGCTCTCATAATATGCAAGGTTTACACAAAGAGGGAGAATACCGGCAGCTAAAATTTTGGACCTGAAAAGCACGTTAAAGCGACCTATTCTGCACAACTCCAATAAGCTGAAACTTCACGGAGATTTTTTATGAAATATTTAAGAATTATTGGACCAAATAACTACCAGAGGGGCCCCACCAGGTGGGCGCAACCCACCTGGGCGCGCCAGGGCCCCCAGGCGTGCCCTGGTGGGTTGTGCCCTCCTCGGCCCACCTCTGGTGCCCATCTTTTGGTATATAAGTCATTTTGACCCAGAAGAAATAAGAGGAGGATTTTCGGGACGCAGCGCTGCCGTCTCGAGGCGGAACTTGAGCAGGAGCACTTTTTCCCTCTGGTGGAGCGATTCCGCCGGGGGAACTTCCCTCCCGGAGGGGGAAATCATCGTCATCGTCATCACCAATAGCTCTCTCATCTTTGGGAGGGCCATCTTCATCAACATCTTCAACAACACCATCTTCTCTCAAACCCTAATTCATCTCTTGTGTTCAATCTTTGTACCGGAACCTTAGATTGGTGCTCGTGGGGTGACTAGTAGTGTTGATTACATCTTTTGTATTTGATTACTATATGGTTTATTTGGTGGAAGATTATATGTTCAGATCCATTATGATATTTAATACTCCTCTGATCTTGAGCATGATTATCATTTGTGAGTAGTTACTTTTGTTCTTGAGGTCACGGGAGAAATCTTGTTACAAGTAATCATGTGAGCTTGATATGTGTTCGATATTTTGATGATATGTATGTTGTGATTCCCTTAGTGGTGTCATGGGAACGTCGACTACATGGCACTTCACCTTATTAGGGCCTAAGGGAATGCATTGTGGAGTAGTTTTTAGATGATGGGTTGCGAGAGTGACAAAAGCTTAAACTCTAGTTTATGCGCTACTTTGTAAGGGGCTGATTTGGATCCAAAAGTTTAATGTTATGGTTAGATTTTATCTAAATACTATTCTCGTAGTTGTGGATGCTTGCGAGGGAGGGGGTTTGTTTAAGTAAGAACAACACATAAGCATCGGTCCACCAACATATCAAATTATCAAAGTGGCGAACACAAATCAAACCAACATGATGAAAGTGACTAGATGAAATTCCCGTGTACCGTCAAGAATGTTTTGCTTATCATAAGAGACCGTTTTGGCATGTCCTTTGCCTCAAAGGGATTGGGCTACCTTGCTGCACTTTTGTTACCATTACCATTACTTGCTTGTTACAAATTATCTTGCTATCAAACTACTCGTTAATTATAATTTCAGTGCTTGCAGAGAATATGCTCCAAACCACTTGTCATTTCCTTCTGCTCCTCGTTGGGTTCGACACTCTTATCAAAAGGACTACGATTGATCCCCTATACTTGTGGGTCATCAAGGCTCTTTTCCGGTATCGTTGTCGGGGAGTGAAGCGCTCTTGGTAAGTGGAAATCGGTAAGGAAAATTAATACTACGTGCTGAAATTTATTGTCACTTGCTATTATGGAGAACAATCCTTTGAGGGGTTTGTTCAGGGTGTCTTCACCTCGACCGGAACCACAGTTAGTTCCCCTCAACCTACTGCACCTACTGAAAATATTGGTTATGAAACTCCTTTGGGTATGATAGAATAACTACTAGCTAATCTTATGCAGGAGATGGAACCGAACATCCTGATATGCACTTGATATATGTGGATGAAATTTGTGGATTATTTAAGCTTGCAGGGTTGCTACTTCTTGAGCTTGCATTGGTTTTTTCCTTGAAGAGGAAAGGGTGATGCGGCAAAGTAGAGATAAGTATTTCCCTCAGTTTGAGAACCAAGGTATCAATCTAGTAGGAGAAGAATGCGCAAATCACCAATACATGCACAAACAGTCAAACACTTGCACCAACGCGATAAAGGGGTTGTCAATCCCTTCACGGTCACTTGCAAAAGTGAGATCTGATAGAGATAGATAAACAAAAGATAAAATATTTTTGGGTTTTTTGATTTATAGATCTGAAAATAAAAGATTGCAAAATAATAGACCAGAAACTAATATGATGGAAAATAGTAGATCGAAAACTAATATGATGGAAAATAGACCCGGGGGCCATAGGTTTCACTAGAGGCTTCTCTCTTGAAGGCAAATAATATGGTTGGTGAACAAATTACTGTCGAGCAATTGATAGAAAAGGGCAAAATTATGACGATATCCAAGGCAATGATTATGCAATATAGGCATCACATCTGTATCAAGTAGACCGACTCCTGCTTGCATCTACTACTATTACTCCACACATCGACCGACTCCTGCCTGCATCTAGAGTATTTAGTTCATAAAGAACAGAGTAACACATTAAGTAAGATGACATGATGTAGAGGAATAAAGTCGAGCAATATGATGTAAACCCCATATTTTTATCCTCGCTGGCAACAATGCAATACGTGTCTCGCTACCCCAACTTTGTACTGGGTGAAATCACGCAAGATTGAACCCAAAGCTAAGCACCTCTCCCATTGCAAGAAAAACAAATCTAGTTGGCCAAACCAAATTGTAAGTGCATCTAATGCCCCTTATTGATTTTGGTGTATTGAAGACTTATAGGTTAAGGGATTAATATGTTTGTGAGTGTACACAGGCTCTATAAGTCCATGAGGAGTTTGATATTTATGATGAAAGTCGACTCCTACAAATGTATGTCTTCAGCTGAAGACTTTGGTTCTCCTGAAGATTTTGAAAGTGAAGAAATTGGTGTGACCTTGAAGACTTGGATATTCATGCAAGAATTATGAAGCGTGAAGACTTTTGTTTTTGTAGTTTCATTTTCTCTTTCTTGAGTCATAGGAAACACCGTACTGTTTTTTGTAGTTTCATTTCCTCAATCCTAATTCTTTAGTCTCATAGTCTTCAGCCTGCTTATCCTTTTTTCACACCATATGTACTGTGTGCTTGTTTTCATTTTCATCATGATGACTATGTTGTTGCTCTGTTATGCTTATACCTGAGTACTTATTCCGCTGCTAGTGTGTCGTTGCTTAGGAATTTCTTCACCTAGAAATTCCTCAGTGACGAATTTGTAAAAATCGCCTATTCGCCCCCCTCTAGTCGATATAACGCACTTTCAATTGGTATCAGCGAGGTACTCCCTTGTTCTGTGTGATTTTGGTTTAACCACCTAGAGTTTTAGTTATGTCGACTGCAGGAATGATCAAGGTCTCGGCTGGGTGTCCTACCTTCGATGGGACGGACTACCCCTACTGGAAGAACAAGATGCACATGCATCTTGTGGCAATTGATAATGATCTCTGGTATGTTGTGGAAAATGGTGTTCCCTCAGTCACTCCGTCTGTGAATGTTGTTGATGTGAAGAGATTCAAGCAACACAACTCTCAAGTGAAGAATATCATATGTGGCCATCTGAGCAAAGGACAGTATGGCAGAGTGAGTGCTTTGGAAACTGCTAAGTTGATTTGGGACAGGCTGTCCAAGGTTAACGAAGGAGTCTCCACTCAATGTGACTCCCGAGTTGATGTTCTTCGCAATCTATTCAACTCTTCAAAAGACTCGACAATGAAAATGTTCAGCAAACCTTCGATCGCCTCATTGACATCTCAAATGAGCTTCAAGCACTTGGTGCCACTAACATCGCGGACCATGAGGTGGTGAATAAATTGCTGAGATGACTTGATTCCTCATTCGATACTCTTGCACTGATGATTCAAGAACGAGCAGATTACAAGTCACTAGATCCTGCTGATACCCTCGAGAGGCTAAATACTCATGAGTTCCAGCTTGCTGAGAAGAGAGACCTCTATGGACCGAGCTTTGGAAGATCACGTGCACTGAAGGCAAAGGCTGTCTTTGAATATGAAGGTGAAGATTCTGGTAGCACCCTTGGTGATCCTGAAGAACTGAGCCAGGAGCTAGCAATGCTCGTGAAGAAATTCCAGAAGTTCTCTCGCCGTGGTCGCTTTGGAAAGTATTCAAGAAGTGATGATTCCTCATCTCGTGACTACAAAAAGAGGACTTGCCACAAATGCAAGAAACCTAGTCACTACATGTCTGATTGTCCTCAATGGGAAAAGGAATCAAAGAAGAAGAAGTACAAAGATGACGATTCTGATGACTCAAAGAAGAATAAGAAATCCTCAAAGTCCTCGTCATCAAAATCTTCAAAGTCTTCATCTCACAAGAAGAGCAGTTCCAAGAAGGCACGGGCATTTATTGGCAAGGAAATGGACTCTAAAGCTGAATCTGAGGAAAATGTGGAAGAGGAGGAATCTGAGGAGTCAGACTCTGGTGTGGCGAGCCTAGCCCTCGCTACTGCTTACGTCAGTAAGTCCATCTTCAACACTGAAGAAAATCACCTTCCCAACTCTGCTGACAAGAGCGTCGATGACTATGCTCCCACCTATTGCTTCATGGCAAAAGGTGCCAAGGTACTCAAACATTCCCCCTCTGAATCTAGTGAGGATGAATCTGATGACAATCTCAAACCTAGCTATTCCAAACTTGCTAAAATTGCTGTTAAACAACAAAAGGCGTTGGGAAAGATTCAAAATCTGCTAGACAAAAGCGATGACCTGTTGGGTGAGGAATTGAATCGAACTAAGACTTTGATTAATAATCTTCAGAGACTTCAGCTTAAGTTTGAAAATCTTTAGGGTCATCATAACTCTCTTTTAGCTGATCATGAGAAGCTTTCTTATGAATTTATTCAGAGAAAGCAAGACCTTGAGAAGTTAAAAGTGAGTTTTGAAGATCTTCAGAAGGAAAACGATTCATTGCTTGCTCAACAGATCAGTTCCGCTCAGGAAGAATTTATTCCACCATGTCTAAAATGCATTGAGCGTGAATCTGCTAATTCTTCACCTGAATTTTCAAATGCTTCTATTGCTGCAAATTCTTCAACTGTCTCTGTGGTCACAAATTCCTCATCTGAGGATACCACAAGTATCACTGACGACAATGCAGGGTTGAAGGAATTGTATGTGACAGGCATATACAAAAGCCTCAAAAGGGCATCAGACTCTTTGTGATGTGCTCAAAAAGCAGATCTTGAACAAGAGCCCTAGGAAAGAGGGTATTGCCTTTGAGAGGAAACTCAATGCTGATGGGACCTACTGGAAACCTGAGCAGTACCCCAAAACCTCATGGGTTGCTGCGAAAGGACCTCCTGTAGATCCATGCATTTTATCTGGCTTTAGCTGTGAATCTTCATATCCTCTGATGATTCATTTGACTCCAACTATAAACTGTTCAAGAATCAGAATGGTGAAGTATTTGCTCGATATGTTGGAACTAACTGCAGGAACGATCCCCCTATGAAGAAAATCTGGGTTCCCAAAAGGCGCCTTGAAAATCTTCAGGTGAATGTCATCATGACACCACCTATGAAGAATAGGAACCCCATATCAAATTCTTCATATGGATCAAAATCTTCATATGGATCCATGTCCTCTTATGGACCAAATTCTTCATCTGGATCAAATTCCTCATGTGGATCCAAATCCTCATATGAACATCATCGTGCTAACACTTCTGTTTCGCAGGGAAAGTCCAAAGGCTATGAATATGTGCATTATTCTTCAAACCATTATGTTCATAAGTCCTCGAAGAATGATGTTCATAAGCTCATCCTAACCCCTCTTCTGTGAAACAAAGTGCATTGGCTTCAATGCCATCTTTTTCTTATGGAGCTCGTAGAATGATGAACTCTTTGCCACCCCTCTAGATGTGGGTGGTGAAGAAAAAGAACTAATCTCTTATGCAGGCTCAGGTCTCCAGACGGACTTAATTGTCTGAAGAATTTGCTGAAGACCTGAATATACTTAAATGGACGCAAGCTAATCATGAGGAAATGAATTACTCATTTCTCACGTCCTCATATTGCTATATCTGTTACTGTTGATGAAATTGATATCATATTCTTCACTGATGAAGTATATGGGTTCGTAAGTTGCACTAATTCGTCTGCAGGATGAACAGCCCAAAGCTACTGAGTGGGTCCTCGACAGTGGATGTACAAATCACATGACCGGTGACAGGAACTTATTGATGGACACTGCCTTATCTCCATCTCATCTGAAGCATATCACCTACGCTGACAAAGGCAAAAGCAAGGTATTGGGTTTAGGTAGGGTTGCAATCTCAAAGGATAGACACATGGACAAAGTCATGCTTGTCAAGTCCTTAGGATTCAACCTCATGTCTATCTCAATGCTTTGTGATATTGATATGGTTGTCGTATTTGGCAAATATCATTGCATTGTGCTAATAGAATCTGGCAATTCCAAAGTCTTCGAAGGCTTTAGGAGAGGAGTGTCAGGACCCGATCCTACGTCATGCTGATCCAGCATGTAACACATCATATCACTTTGCAGCCTCGCTCACGGTATTCCCACGGGTGCCACCTTACCTGGCCCGGGACCATTTGCGCCTTTTGGCTCACGTATATGACTGTGTAGATAGCATCCATATGACAAAGAACCCGACCTGACATGACTAGTCGTAAACCCAAGGTGGCGCTAACTTACAAGGACAGGCATACATGACCCAGCAATGAACGTGTCGATCAGCAACGTATGAACCCAAGTCATAGCAAGCTACAAGGACTTAAAGGAACAACGCATGACATTTCCCCAAAGGGACAGACACAGGAACGAAGAAGGACACATGCCAGCCAGCCTAAGTGTTCCGGAGCAGTAGCAAGCTACCATGGCTCAGTGGAAGCACTAGGATACATTTCCCCATAAGAGAGGCTACCAAGAATAAACAATTAGGTTGTCAGATCCCACACATACGAAGCATTTCAAATGATAAACACAATATGCTCGATATGTGCAAATACAACATGGAATCACAACAAAACTCTACAACTCAA
Source organism: Triticum aestivum (assembly GCF_018294505.1). NCBI lineage: Eukaryota > Viridiplantae > Streptophyta > Magnoliopsida > Poales > Poaceae > Triticum > Triticum aestivum. Next base: position 269,087,129 of record NC_057807.1, on the reverse strand, counting down.
AGTATTTATTCAATAGGCTCCAAGGAGCCAGATACTACAAACATGGGTCACATGACCCAACATACAGAGCATACAAGCAACGGAAGCATAACATGTCTGAGTACAGACAACTATAAATGAAAAAGGCTGAGAAGCCTAACTATTCACTAGACCCTCACAAGGCTATAACCTATAAGATCATAGCTGAGGTAACAAGCTAAACGTCGAAGTCCACGCGGAACTACTAGTGAGATTGAAGTCTCTCTGCAAAAACATAAATTAAGCAAACGTGAGTACAAATGTACCCAACAAGACTTAGATCAGAACTATCTACATATGCATCAGTATCAACAAAGGGGGTGGTGGAGTTTGACTGCAGCAAGCCAGGTTGACTCAGTGGCTATCCTGTACTACGACTGCTGGTAACTCTTTTGGGGTGGCGCACACGAGTCCACATACTCACCATATCAATACACCACTACGGATCCGCTCCCGCCTCCCTACAAGAAGGCCATCCATAGCACTCACGCTTATCTTGCGCATTTTAGAGTATCCACTTTCACTTGTCTATGAACTGTATAAGCAAGCCAGTAGTCCTTTACTGCGAACACGGCTATTCGAATAGATCATGTTAACCCTACAGGGGTGTACTTATTCACACATGCTCTCGCCACTTATCGCCATGTACACGTCATGTATCTTGGAAACCTTCAAGCGAAAGCCTGGCGAGGGTGTCGACCACGACCTGACTAACCACGCAAGACTCTAGTTCAGGTTTATCGCCTATTCGGGTTCCATCCGCAAGGAGATCCAGCTGGGGTGTCACTCACGGCCCCGAACAATGTGTACATGGTTCCCAAGTCCACCAAACAGGCGACGATTGGTACACCCGGCCACGGTGCCTAGTCTGTCCCAAGCCCACCTATACCGGGTGCCACTTGGTAGACTAGTAACACTACCTACAAACACCAGAAACTAGTTGCAACTCCTGGACAGAGATCGAGTTGATTAATAAGTCGAGAGGGGTCGAGTTACCGGAACCCAATGCGTGGTAGCAACTGTCTTGGATCACAAACACGGAACTCAGTTCCTGAGGACGGTTTCAATGAGATAACCCACCATGTACTCCTACACGGCCTCTCACCGCTACCTTTACCAAATCATGTTCACATACTTAGCTCTCAACAGTAGGACATGTTTCACAACATTCCAATTCATCCCCGATGAATCAGACCCGACTCAACTCTAAGCAGTAGCAGGCATGACAAACAAGCATGAATGAGTAGGCACATCAGGGCTCAAACAACTCCTACTCATGCTAGTGCGTTTCATCTATTTAATGTGGCAATGACAGGTCATGAAGAGGAAAGGGGTTCAACTACCGCAACATGAAATAGTTGAAACGTTGTTGTCCTAATGTAGTAAAAGAGAGCAAGATCGACAGGGTGGGATTCTATCGAAATGAACAAGGGGGTTTTGCTTGCCTGGAACTTCTGAACATAATAATAGATCTTCATCGGTGTCATCAATCACATCGCTGGAACACGTCTACTCAGGAGGAACAAACACCGGCAACAGAGAAAGAACACAATCAATGCAATGCAACAATATGAGGCATGAATGTGACATGGCAATATGCTGTTGATTTGAGCTAACACAACTAGCAGCAATTTAAACGAAGTTGGTTTGAACCTATGGTTCAAATTCAAACTCCACATGTGATTTATTAAATGCCATTTAGTTGAATTATCCTAAACAGTAGCCATAAGTTGTTCTAACATGCATGAAAATACCATAAACAGATTCTTTGGATTTTTCTGATCATTTTTCATATATAAATTATTTCATTTGGAGTTATAGTTTATTTTCTATGAATTGTTTGAAGTTTTAAACATCTTCTGAAATTTCTTGGATTGTTTTTAATCCAGAAAATGGTTAACTGCGTCAGCATGACGTCATGATGACCTCAGCATGTCAGCTAGGTTGGCCAGGTCAAACCTGATGCATGGGACCCATCTATCAGTGTCACAGGGTTAAAAGGTTTTAATTAAAACTAACTAACAGTTAACAGCGTTGGGCCTAGCAGACAGTGGGTCAGGGGTTTAATTAAGCACTAATGACGGTGCCACGTCACCAGCTACCAGAGTTAGACGCCATCGACCTCAAGTCGTGGCGGAGGATCGCCGGAGCGGCACTACGGGTGACAGTGGTTCAAGCCAAGGGCACTAGGGAGTTGCCCTCGCTCGCTCGCATCCAGGGAAGGCGGTAGATGGTCGCGGGGCAGTGTGTGTGAGCTGGCGGCGGTGGTTCTCGACTAGGATGGAAACGATGGCTATGGCAGCCAAACAAGCACGGCACCTAGGGAAAGAGGCAGAGGAGCTCACAGTGAAGCCGGCAGAGGTCTCAGCGGGCTCGGGGATGCTCGGGAGCCGGTGGATCGACGGCAGCGGCACTCGGACAAAGGCGGCGGGGTCGTGGTCGATCTGCTCGTCTCGGGGATCCTTTGGATGTTCTCGTCAGCGTGGAGACGAGGCCAAGGATGGCGGTTCTCGGGGGCATGCTGGAATAGCTAGGGGAGTACGGTGGCTACTGGTACGGCTGACGGCGGCAAGGGGTGCGCTCGGGGTTCTGAGAGAGAGAGTGGCAGGGGAGAGAGAAGCCGACAAGGGGGAGTGAGAGGGGGCGGGGGTGCGTGGCGTGTTCAGGGCGTCGGGGGAGTGAAGCAGGTAGGGTGGAGGTGGCCTGCGCATGGCCAGCAGGCGGCGAGCACGCGCCTCAGTCCTTCTGGCTGGAGGAAGAGGATGACTGGCGTCGCCAGGTGGGTTCGGCCGGCTACTTGGGCCAGCACAGGAGGTAAGCCCAGGTAGGTTTCTGGTTTATTATTCTTCTTTCTGTTTTTTTACTTTGCCACTGTTTTCAAATTTAGCAAATTCAAAACAGTGCCAAATATGCTCTTACAATTTTATGTTGCTAGATGGACTTTTCCAACAGCACATAAAACATTTCAAAGTTTTTTGAAAATATATCCCACATATATTTGAATATATTTTCAAATTCAAATAGAACATTATTTTAAATTCAGAGACCAAATAATTCCTTAAAAAATGTTCCAGAATTTTGGTTTGGTATATAACCCTTGGCAAAATTCTCAAAACTATTTTTAGGGCCTTTTAGAATCATTGAATGCAATTTAAAGGATTCTTGCCCTTATTTTAAAATGATTTCTGAGTCTTTCACTTTCCTCAATTCAAGTTTCTAGAAATTAACAGGATGCATGATGCTCACTGATGCAACTATCTCCAAACAATCCTAGGGCTGTGACAACTCACCCCCACTAAACAAGAATCTCGTTCCGAGATTCAAGACGTGAGGTAAGAAGACAGGGGGGAAACAAAACCAACACAATCTTCTCGATCCAATTGCACTTCTCAAAGGTGTTGATTCATTGCTTCATATTAATCTTGACGTCTTGCTTTCGAGATCTTCATCCATCACGACGACAGAAAGAAACTCTATCAGTAAGGATCATTGAAACTCTTCATACCAGGCTATTGGCAATTCACAAACAGTCGTTTGAAGGAATTCGAAGAAATGGCATACTTAGTTTTGGAATGGAACTATGGTTATAGAACAATCGGCAAATGGAAGGCACATTCCGACTGATATAGAAGATATAACCTAGTGTTTGAGCATGCTCTCAAGAACTTAAGCATTTCCATATTCATCAGGGTTTCACTAATATCTATGTCAAAGATCTTGGCAACACTTCATACAACCATGATGAATGGTGAAGGACGATGCAGATACAAGGAAGACATCACTTTCTCTGATTTCACCTTAGCAATGCCAAGGCCACAAAATCTGGATAATCGACTGAGAGACATTTAGCACTCCGCTTCTAATGTTCTCCTTGATGTTCTACATACCAGAGTCATACTTAAAGCATTAACATAGCCATCAAGTATAGGTCGGACTTCGGGAGCACAAACATTCATAAGGAGAAACTTTTAGAATAAGTCATAGAAAAATCCTCATGGGGAGGTGACCAAATTGCTTTATCAAGATACTACAATAATATTTCTTCTGGCTAGGTGCGTCCACTTTACGGGAACGTACATCATAGTTCTTGGGAGAAGTTCCAACCATCACACCTACCTGAGATTCAGGTCTAGTTGATAACAGGATATTTCAGACAGCATGTCTGGAAAAGAAAGTTTGAACACAAACCAATGAGATGATGTTGCGAGATTCTCAGGAAATGAGCCACGATAGTAAGCTCCAAAATATGAGCTGGTTCTGCTACATACATGTGAACACGTTGTCCAAGACAAGCATGACCACGTAGAAGTCTTACAACAAAACACTACCAAGTTCAGGTGGGGAACCATCATCAAGGATATCGAAGTCCTTGCATAAGTCTTGCTTAAAGAGAAGGAACTTCTTCTCCTGGAACAAATCAATCAGTGGCTTGGTGTGCTACGGAATACATATAGAGTGGAGGTAATTAATCTACCAAACCATAGTATACTTTGCACTTGCATGACTGACTTGGGACGATTCCAAAGGAAGCAAAAACAATCTTTCTCGGATCCATGGTGGCAAATTACACCAAGTGCACGTGAATTAGCACTACTAGGGAAAAGCCTATACACAGAATCTTACCAGTAGCGCTCCTCAAAATACCACGCTACTGCTATTTAGCAGCAGCGCGTGTTACCAAAACTCGCTCCTGACAGGAAAATAGTAGTAGCGCGTCCACCACAAACCGCGCTACTGCTATAATTGCCATGACCTCGCCCCCCGCTAGTTATAGCAGTAGCGCGCTGTACTGAACAGCGCTACTGCTATAGAAGTTAGCAGCAGCGCGCTTCTAGGGAAACCGCTACTGCTAAGATCAGCCCACAAGTTTAGTCCCACCTCGCTCCGTGAACAGGGTGTTTACCACCTTAAATATGTTATTGCTGAAACTACCACAACCAGTTGGTCTTCACTGAACTCTATGTGTAAAATTTGTGGCCGCAATATGAGTCCTCTCCGGTTCCTACGTCACTACGACCAGAGTGATCTCCCTCTCTTGGAGGTCTCGAATCCGGCCCTGCAGTATTGGTACGTCCTTGGACGGCCCCCAGTCAAGCCCTTTGTTGACCCACGACGTCAGCCGCCGTGGAGGGCCCGGACGAAAGGCAGGTGGCGCCACTTGCCTGGTTCCCCTGGGAGCGGTGATGTAGAACCACTCCTGTTGCCACAAACCAAGCTCCTCTTGAAAAGAGCCCTCGGGCCATGGAGCATCGGCCCTCTTGCTTATGACAGCCCCTCCGCACTTTGCCTGTCGCCCCTCGATCATCTTCGGCTCCACGTTGAAGGTCTTGAGCCACAATCCGAAGTGAGGGGTGGTGCGGAGGAAGGCTTCGCAGACAACAATGAAAGATGAGATGTGGAGGATGGACTCCGGAGCCAAGTCATGGAACTCCAGCCCATAATAGAACATGAGCCCCCTCACGAAAGGGTCCGTCGGGAAGCCTAAACCCCGACGGAAGTGAGACATGAACACCACGCTCTCACCAGGCTCGGGGGTGGGAATGACTTGCCCTTGGGCGGGCAGCCTATGCGAAATCTCGCAGGTTAGATACCTGGCGTCTCTCAGCTTTAGCACGTCCTCTTTAGTGGTATGTGGAATTTATTTTGCAGAGTCGGACACTATCCTGGTGTTCACAATCTTCTATGATGTATTCGGAGGAGGAACCCGCCTTGCAATGCTGAAGACAATATGCACGCCGGACTCGTCGCCATTGAAGCCTGGTTCAGGGGCTGCTGAGGGAGTCCTGGACTAGGGGGTGTCCGGATAGCCGAACTATCATCATTGGCCGGACTCCAAGACTATGAAGATACAAGATTGAAGACTTCGTCCCGTGTCCGGATGGGACTTTCCTTGGCGTGGAAGGCAAGCTTGGTGATACGGATATGTAGATCTCCTACCATTGTAACCGACTCTGTGTAACCCTAGCCCTCTCCGGTGTCTATATAAACCGAAGAGTTTTAGTCCATAGGACGAACAACAATCATACCATAGGCTAGCTTCTAGGGTTTAGCCTCCTTGAGCTCGTGGTAGATCCACTCTTGTACTACCCATATCATCAATATCAATCAAGCAGGAGTAGGGTTTTACCTCCATCGAGAGGGCCCGAACCTGGGTAAAAACATCGTGTCCCTTGTCTCCTGTTACCATCCGCCTAGACGCACAGTTCGTGACCCCCTACCCGAGATCCGCCGGTTTTGACACCGACACCTACCAATCTATCCCCCTAGGAGCATGCGCCTAGTACTTGATTTTTGATGACTTCTAAAGTTTTGCAATAAGTATATGAGTTCTTTTGACTAATGTTGAGTCCATGGATTATACGCACTCTCACCTTTCCGCCTTTGCTAGCCTCTTCGGTACCGTGCATTGACCTTCTCACCTTGAGAGTTGGTGCAAACTTTGCCGGTGCATCCAAACCCCATGATATGATACGCTCTATCACACATAAACCTCCTTATATCTTCCTCAAAACAGCCACCATACCTACCTATTATGGCATTTCCATAGCCATTCCGAGATATATTGCCATGCAACTTCCACCATCATCATCATGACATACATTACTTTTGTCATATTGCCATTGCATGATCATGTAGTTGACATCGTATTTGTGGCAAAGCCCCCATGCATTATTTTCCATACATGTCACTCTTGATTCATTGCACCGTCCCGGTACACCGCCGGAGGCATTCATATAGAGTCATATCTTGTTCTAAGTTTCAAGTTGTAATCTTTATGTTGTAATCAATAGAAGTGTGATGATCATCATTATTAGAGCATTGCCCAAAAAAAGAGAAAGGCCAAAAAAAATGAAAGGCCACCCAAAAAAAAAGAATATAAAAAAGGGCAATGCTACTATCTCTTTTTCCACACTTGTGCTTCAAAGTAGCACCTAGTTCTTCATGTACTGAGTCTCATATATTGTGCTTCAAAGTAGCACCTTGTTACTCATGTAGTGAGTCTCATAAGTTGTCTTTTTATACTAGTGGGAATTTTTCATTATAGAACTTGGCTTGTATATTCCTACAATGGGCTTCCTCAAATGCCCTAGATCTTCGTGAGCAAGCGAGTTGGATGCACACCCACTAGTTTTCTTTTGTTGAGCATTCATAGCTCTAGTGTATCCGTTGCATGGCAATCCCTACTCCTCATGTTGACATCAATTGATGGGCATCTCCATAGCCCGTTGATTATCCTCGTCAATGTGAGACTTTCTCCTTTTTTGTCTTCTCCACACAATCCCCATCATCATATTCTATTCCACCCATAGTGCTATATCCATGGATCACGCTCATGTATTACGTGAAGGTTGAAAACGTTTGAGATTATTTAAGTATGAATTAATTGCTTGGCTTGTCATCGGGGGTATAGAAGTTGGGAACATCTTTGTGTGATGAAAATGAAGCATAGCCTAACTATATGATTTTGTAGGGATGAACTTCCTTTTGCCATGTTATTTTTGAGAAGACATGATTGCTTTGATTAGTATGCTTGAAGTATTATTATTTTTGTGTCAATATGAACTGTTGTCTTGAATCTTTCGGATCTGAATATTCATGTCACAATTAAGAAGATTTACATTGAAATTATGCCAAAGTATCACTCCGCATCAAAAATTCTTTTTTATCATTTACCTACTCGAGGACGAGCAGGAATTAAGCTTGGGGATGCCTGATACGTCTCCAACGTATCTATAATTTTTGATTGCTCCATGCTACTTTATCTACTATTTTGGACTATATTGGGCTTTATTTTCCACTTTTATATTACTTTTGGGACTAACCTATTGACCGGAGGCCCAACCCAGAATTGCTGTTTTTTTGCCTATTTTAGTGTTTCGAAGAAACATAATATCAAACGGAGTCCAAACGGAATGAAACCTTCGGGATCGTGATTTTCCAACCGAACGTGATCCAGGAGACTTGGACCCTACTCCAAACAGTGCCCGAGGAGGTCACGAGGGTGGAGGGCGCCCCCCTGGGCGCTCCCCCTACCTCGTGGGCCCCTCGACGCTCCACCAACGTACTCCTTCCTCTTATATATACCTATGTATCCCCGAACGATTAGAACAGGAGCCAAAAACCTAATTCCACCGCCGCAACCTTCTGTATCCATGAGATCCCATCTTGGGGCCTGTTCTGGAGCTCCGTCAGAGGGGGCATCCACCATGGAGGGCTTCTACATCATCACCATAGCCCCTCCGATGAAGTGTGAGTAGTTTACTTTAGACCTTCAGGTCCATAACTAGTAGCTAGATGGCTTCTTCTCTCTTTTAGGATCTCAATACAATGTTCTCCCCCTCTCTCGTGGAGATCTATTCGATGTAATCTTGTTTTTGCGGTGTGTTTGTTGAGGCCGATGAATTGTGGGTTTATGATCCAGTATTATCTATGGAAAATATTTGATTCTTCTCTGAATTCTTTTATGTATGATTGAGTTATCTTTGCAAGTCTCTTCGAATTATCCTTTTTGGTTTGGCCAACTAGATTGGTAGTTCTTGCAATGGGAGAAGTGCTTAGCTTTGGGTTCAACCTTGCGGTGTCCTTACCCAGTGACAGAAGGGGCAGCAAGGCACGTATTGTATTGTTGCCATCGAGGATAACAAGATGGTTTTTTTTATCATATTGCATGAATTTATCCCTCTACATCATGTCATCTTGCTTACGGCGTTACTCTGTTTTTAACTTAATACTCTAGATGCATGCTGGATAGCGGTCGATGAGTGGAGTAATAGTAGTAGATGCAGAATCATTTCGATCTACTTATTTTGGACGTGATGCCTATATACATGATCATTGCCTAGATATACTCATAACTATGCCCAATTCTGTCAATTGCTCAACAGTAATTTGTTCACCCACCGTAGAATACTTATGCTCTTGAGAGAAGCCACTAGTGAAACCTATGGCCCCCGGGTCTAATCTCATCATATCAATCGCTATCACTTTATTTACTTGCTTTGTTTTTACTTTGCCTTCTACTTTTCACTTTGCATCTCTCTATCAAAAATACCAAAAATATTATCTCTATCAGATCTCACTCTCGTAAGTGACTGTGAAGGGATTGACAACCCCTAAGCGTTGGTTGCGAGTTGCTATCATTTTGTGTAGGTACGAGGGACTTGTGTGTGGTCTCCTACTGGATTGATACCTTGGTTCGCAAAAACTGAGGGAAATACTTACGCTACTTTGCTGCATCATCCTCTGCTCTTCGGGGAAATCCAACGCAGTGCTCAATAGGTAGCACTCAACACTGTGTGGGAGCTTGTCAAGCGACCAGACCCATGCAAGCACAATATCATCGGCACCAAATGGATCGACCGCAACAAGCAAGATGAAAATGGGCTTGTGGCGAGGAATAAGGCTCGTCTTGTAGCTCAAGGCTACACATAGGTTGAAGGAATTGATTTCGATGAAACTTTTGCACCCGCTGCTAGACTTGAGGCTATTCGCATATTGCTTGCTTATGCTAGCCATCATAATATCATCTTACATCAAATGGATGTGAAAATTGCATTCCTCAATGGTAAGCTTGAGGAAGAAGTATATGTTGCTCAACCACCAAGTTTTGAGGATCCAAAATTTCCAGATCATGTCTACAGACTCAATAAGGCCCTCTATGGCCTCAAGCAAGCACCTCGGGCATGGTATGATATGTTGAAGGAATTCCTCATGAAGAAAGGGTTCAAACCCGGTTCACTTGACCCAACTCTTTTCACCAAAGCATATGATGATGAATTATTTGTGTGCCAAATATATGTTGATGATATTATCTTTGGTTGTACTAACCAACGTTATAGTGACGAATTTGCCTATATGATGAGTGAGGAATATCAAATGTCTATGATGGAGAGTTGAAATTCTTCTTAGGTCTTCAAATTTGTCCACAACAAAATGGCATATTCATATCCCAGGAGAAATACCTCAAGGATGTGTTGAGGAAATTCGGCATGCAAGATTGCAAAGGTGTGAAAATCCCTATGCCCACAAATGGCCATCTATGCACTGATGAAAATGGTAAAGACTTTGATCAAAAGACATACCGCTCCATGATTGGCTCTTTATTGTATCTATGTGCATCTGCTACCTCTTGAGCACTGCGTTGGATTTCCCCGAAGAGGAGAGGATGATGCAGCAAAGTAGCGTAAGTATTTCCCTCAGTTTTTGAGAACCAAGGTACCAATCCAGTAGGAGACCACGCACAAGTCCTTCGTACGTACACAAAACGATAGCTCCTCGCAACCAACGCGATTAGGGGTTGTAAATTCCTTCACGGTCACTTACGAGAGTGAGATCTGATAGAGATGATAAATAATAGTTTTGGTATTTTTGGTATAAAGATGCAAAGTGAAAAGTAAAAGGCAAAGTAAAAACAAACCAAGTAATAAAGTAATGGAGATTGATATGATGAGAATAGACCCAGGGGCCATAGGTTTCACTAGTGGCTTCTCTCAAGAGCATAGATATTCTACGGTGGGTGAAAAAATTACTGTTGAGCAATTGACAGAATTGAGCATAGTTATGAGTATATCTAGGTATGATCATGTATATAGGCATCACGTCCGAGACAAGTAGATCGAAACGATTCTGCATCTACTACTATTACTCCACTCATCAACCGCTATCCAGCATGCATCTAGAGTATTAAGTTAAAAACAGAGTAACGCCTTAAGCAAGATGACATGATGTAGAGGGATAAATTCATGCAATATGATAAAAACCCCATCTTGTTATCCTCGATGGCAACAATACAATATGTGCCTTGCTGCCCCTTCTATCACTGGGAAATGACACCGCAAGATTGAACCCAAAGCTAACCACTTCTCCCATTGCAAGAACTACCAATCTAGTTGGCCAAACCAAAAGGATAATTCGAAGAGACTTGCAAAGATAACTCAATCATACATAAAGGAATTCAGAGAAGATTCAAATATTATTCATAGATAAGCTGGATCATAAACCCACAATTCATCGGTCTCAACAAACACACCGCAAAAAGAAGATTACATCAAATAGATCTCCACGAGAGAGGGGGAGAACATTGTATTGAGATCCAAAAAGAGAGAAGAAGCCATCTAGCTACTAGCTATGGACCCGAAGGTCTGAAGTAAACTACTCACACTTCATCGGAGGGGCTATGGTGTTGATGTAGAAGCCCTTCGTGGTGGATGCCCCCTCCGGCGGAGCTCCGGAACAGGCCCCAAGATCGGATCTCGTGGATACAGAAGGTTGCAGCGGTGGAATTAGGTTTTTGGCTCCTGTTCTGATCGTTTGGGGATACGTAGGTATATATAAGAGGAAGGAGTACGTCGGTGGAGCAACAGGGGGCCACGAGGCAGGGGGCGCGCCCTAGGGGGGGCCCCCACCCTCGTGACCGCCTCTGTTACTTCTTGGAGTAGGGTCCAAGTCTCCTGGATCACGTTCGGTGAGAAAATCACGTTCCCGAAGGTTTCATTCCGTTTGGACTCCGTTTGATATTCCTTATCTTCGAAACACTGAAATAGGCAAAAAAAACAACAATTCTGGGCTGGGCCTCCGGTTAATAGGTTAGTCCCAAAAATAATATAAAAGTGGAAAATAAAGCCCAATCAAGTCCAAAACAGTAGACAAAGTAGCATGGAGCAATCAAAAATTATAGATACGTTGGAGACGTATCAGGCATCCCCAAGCTTAATTCCTGCCCGTCCTCGAGTAGGAAATGATAAAAAAGAATTTTTGATGCGGAGTGATACTTTGGCATAATTTCAACGTAAATCTTCTTAATTGTGGCATGAATATTCAGATCCGAAAGATTCAAGACAAAATTTCATATTGACATAAAAATAATAATACTTCAAGCATACTAATCAAAGCAATCATGTCTTCTCAAAATAGCATGGCAAAAGAAAGTTCATCCCTACAAAATCATATAGTTAGGCTATGCTTCATTTTTGTCACACAAAGATGTTCCCAACTTCTATACCCCCGATGACAAGCCAAGCAATTGTTTCATACTTAAATAATCTCAAACTTTTTCAACCTTCACGCAATACATGAGCGTGAGCCATGGATATAGCACTATGGGTGGAATAGAATATGATGATGTGGATTGTGTGGAGAAGACAAAAAAGGAAAAAGTCTCACATTGACGAGGATAATCAACAGGCTATGGAGATGCCCATCAATTGATGTCAACATGAGGAGTAGGGATTGCCATGCAACGAATGCACTAGAGCTAGGAATGCTCAACAAAAAGAAAACTAGTGGGTGTGCATCCAACTCGCTTGCTCATGAAGACCTAGGGCATTTGAGGAAGCCCATCGTAGGAATATACAAGCCAAGTTCTAAAATGAAAAATTCCCACTAGTATAAAAAGACAACTTATGAGACTCACTACATGAAGAACAAGGTGCTACTTGGAAGCACAATATATGAGACTCACTATATGAAGAACAAGGTGCTACTTTGAAGCACAAGTGTGGAAAAAGAGATAGTAGCATTGCCCTTTTTATTTATTTTCTTTTTTTCCTTTTCTTTTTTTCTTTTTTAGGGCCTTTCTTTTTTTTGGCCTTTCTTCTTTTTTTCTCTTTTTTTCTCTTTTTGGGCAATGCTCTAATAATGATGATCATCATACTTCTATTCATTACAACTTATGAATTACAACTCGAAACAAGAACAAGATATGACTCTATATGAATGCCTCCGGCGGTGTACCGGGATGGTGCAATGAATCAAGAGTGACATGTATGAAAAATAATGCATGGTGGCTTTGCTACAAATACAATGTCAACTACATGATCATGCAATGGCAATATGACAAAAGTAATGTATGTCATGATGATGATGATGGAAGTTGCATAGCAATATATCTCGGAATGGCTATGGAAATGCCATGATAGGTAGGTATGGTGGCTGTTTTGAGGAAGATATAAGGAGGTTTACGTGTGATAGAGCGTATCGTATCACGGGGTTTGGATGCACCGACGAAGTTTGCACCAACTATCAAGGTGAGAAAGGGCAATGCACGGTACCGAAGAGGCTAGCAAAGGCGGAAAGGTGAGAGTGCGTATAATCCATGGACTCAACATTAGTCAAGAGAACTCATATACTTATTGCAAAAATTTAGAAGTAATCAAAAATCAAGTACTACGCGCATGCTCCTAGGGGGATAGATTGGTAGGAAAAGACCATCACTCGTCCCCGACCGCCACTCATAAGGATGCACAAGCCAGGTACACTTCATGTTTCAAATTTGTTACACAACTTTAACCATATGTGCATGCTACGGGACTTGCAAACTTCAACACAAGCATTTCTCAAATTCACAATTACTCAACTAGCATGACTTTGATATTATCACCTCCATATCTCAAAACAATTATCAAGCATCAAACTTATCTTAGTATTCAACGCACTCAAAAGAAAGTTTCACATATCTTGAATACCAAGTATATTAACATTAAGCAAATCACCATGCTATTAACGACTCTCAAAATAATCTAAGTGAAGCATGAGAGATCAATAGTTTCTTTAAAACAAATCCACCACCATGCTCTAAAAGATCTAAGTGAAGCACTAGAGTAAAAATTATCACGCTCAAAAAATATAAGTGAAGCACTATGAGCAAAACTATCAAGCTCAAAAGATATAAGTGAAGCACATAGAGTATTCTAACAAATTCCAATTCATGTATGGCTCTCTCAAAAGGTGTGTACAACAAGTATGATTGTGGTAAACTAATAAGCAAAGACGCAAATAATACAAGACGCTCCAAGCAAAACACATATCATGTGGTGAATAAAAATATAGCTCCAAGTAAATTACCGATGGAAGTAGACGAAAGAGGGGATGCCTGCCGGGGCATCCCCAAGCTTTGACTTTTTGGTGTCCTTGGATTATCTTGGGGGTACCATAGGAATCCCCAAGCTTAGGCTCTTGCCACTCCTTGTTCCATAATCCATCAAAAGAATTCACCCAAAACTTGAAAACTTCACAACACAAAACTCAATAGAAATCTCGTGAGCTCCGTTAGAGAAAGAAAACAAAAGACTACTTTAAGGTACTTTAATGAACTCATTCTTTATTAGATCAATTGGTGTTAAACCTACTGTATTCCAACTTCTCTATGGATCACAAACTATTTTACTAGCCATAGATTCATCAAAATAAGCAAACAACACACGCAAAACAGAATCTGTCAAAAACAGAATAGTCTGTAGTAATCTGTAACTAACGCAAACTTCCGGAACTCTAAACATTCTACCAAAATAGGAAGTCCTGGACAATTCGTTTATTGAACATAAGAAAAAAGAATCAACGCAAAATCACATTCCTGTGATTTAAAAAAATTATATTCGTGCGTGCAAAGTTTCTGTTTTTCAGCAGAATCAAATCAACTATCATCGTAGGTTATCCTATAGGTTCTACTTGGCACAAACACTAATTAAAACATAAAACCACATCCAAACAGAAGCTAGATGGATTATTTATTCCTAAACAGAAGCAAAAACAAAAAACAAAAATAAAATTGGGTTGCCTCCCAACAAGTGCTATCGTTTAACGCCCCTAGCTAGGCATAAAAGCAAGGATAGATCTAGGTAGTGCCGTAGTAATAAGATAGATCGGTGAAACTCATTTCATATTCTCTACGTTCGGCAGCAAGTTTTCTTTGAGGCAAGCAAAAGTAATTAAAAGGGCTAAATTTAATAGGGCAAAAATCCCCAAGATCAATTTTAGGAGGTATAGGTTCCTCTTTTGGCCATTCATAATGCACTACCAATTCATCATTATAAGCGTTCTTTTGACAGAACCTTGTGAGTCTATACTCAAGAGAGTATCCTAACTCATTATTTAGAATAGCCAAATCATCATTAAGTTCAGAGATTCTATCAATTAAAATGTTGGTTGGCACCTTTTTTCTAAGGTTTTCATTGAAAGCAACATAGTCAAGAGATTGAAAACGCAAAATTTCTTCTTGATCAAAGAGGATAGATTCTATGGGAGGACGGCCGGCATCCACCCTATAATGCGCAAAGATTTCTTTGGCCTCTTTTATTATAAATCTGAATTCATGAGCCAGAAATATAGTAGCGGCATGCTTAACAGAGGAGTGTTCGATATTAGAAAATTCTAGGAAAATCCTTTGTATAGAAGGGTGCATATGCATAAATTGCCTTTCAAGTTCAATGATAAGCATGGCAATGGCATCCGCAAGACTACTAGTTCTATGAAGAATAGAACTGCCCATAGAGGGCAAAGCACCGACACAAGTAAAGAAATCTTGAATAACTCCTTTTCCAATAATATTACCACTACGATTCGAAATCTTTTTGTATGATGGGTAGGGGATTCTTCAGCA
This sequence comes from Triticum aestivum, assembly GCF_018294505.1. Lineage (NCBI taxonomy): Eukaryota > Viridiplantae > Streptophyta > Magnoliopsida > Poales > Poaceae > Triticum > Triticum aestivum. The sequence continues at coordinate 269,071,735 of NC_057807.1, read as the reverse complement.
GGATCTTCAGAATTTTCCATGATATTATTATCGCCCATGTCGGCAATAATTTCCCCAATTTCAGACATAATGGCAAGCAAGCAAACTAACACACGAGCAAACAAAAAGGCAACGGGAAAAGAGGAGGAGATTGGGAAAGAGAGGGTTAATAAAACGGCAAGGGTGAAGTGGGGGAGAGGAAAACGAGAGGCAAATGGCAAATAATGTAATGCGAGAGATAGGGATTGTGATGGGTACTTTGTATGGTTGACTTGCTCTTGCGTGAGCCTCCCCGGCAACGACGCCAGAAATTCTTCTTGCTACCTCTTGAGCACTGCGTTGGATTTCCCCGAAGAGGAGAGGATGATGCAGCAAAGTAGCGTAAGTATTTCCCTCAGTTTTTGAGAACCAAGGTATCAATCCAATAGGAGACCATGCACAAGTCCCTCGTACCTACACAAAATGATAGCTCCTCGCAACCAACGCGATTAGGGGTTGTCAATCCCTTCACGGTCACTTACGAGAGTGAGATCTGATAGAGATGATAAATAATATTTTTGGTATTTTTGGTATAAGATGCAAAGTGAAAAGTAAAAGGCAAAGTAAAAACAAAGCAAGTAATAAAGTAATGGATATTGATATGATGAGAATAGACCCGGGGGCCATAGGTTTCACTAGTGGCTTCTCTCAAGAGCATAGATATTCTACGGTGGGTGAACAAATTACTGTTGAGCAATTGACAGAATTGAGCATAGTTATGAGTATATCTAGGTATGATCATGTATATAGGCATCACGTCCGAGACAAGTAGATCGAAACGATTCTGCATCTACTACTATTACTCCACTCATCAACCGCTATCCAGCATGCATCTAGAGTATTAAGTTAAAAACAGAGTAACGCCTTAAGCAAGATGACATGATGTAGAGGGATAAATTCATGCAATATGATAAAAAACCATCTTGTTATCCTCGATGGCAACAATACAATACGTGCCTTGCTGCCCCTTCTGTCACTGGGAAAGGACACCGCAAGATTGAACCCAAAGCTAAGCACTTCTCCCATTGCAAGAACTACCAATCTAGTTGGCCAAACCAAAAGGATAATTCGGAGGGACTTGCAAAGATAATCAATCATACATAAAAGAATTCAGAGAAGATTCAAATATTATTCATAGATAAGCTGGATCATAAACCCACAATTCATCGATCTCAACAAACACACCGCAAAAAGAAGATTACATCGAATAGATCTCCACGAGAGAGGGGGAGAACATTGTATTGAGATCCAAAAAGAGAGAAGAAGCCATCTAGCTACTAGCTATGGACCCGAAGGTCTCAAGTAAACTACTCACACTTCATCGGAGGGGCTATGGTGTTGATGTAGAAGCCCTCCCTGGTGGATGCCCCCTCCGGCGGAGCTCCAGAACAGGCCCCAAGATGGGATCTCGTGGATATAGAAGGTTGCGGCGGTGGAATAAGGTTTTTGGCTCCTGTTCTGATCATTTGGGGATACGTAGGTGTATATAGGAGGAAGGAGTACCTCGGTGGAGCAACAGGGGGGCCACGAGGTAGGGAGGCGCGCCCTAGGGGGGGAGTCCCCCACCGTCGTTACCGCCTCTATTACTTCTTGGAGTAGGTTCCAAGTCTCTTGGATCACGTTCGGTGAGAAAATCACGTTCCCGAAGGTTTCATTCCGTTTGGACTCCGTTTGATATTCCGTTTATTCGAAACACTGAAAAAGGCAAAAAAACAGCAATTCTGGGCTAGGCCTCCGGTTAATAGGTTAGTCCCAAAAATAATATAAAAGTGGAAAATAAAGCCCATTATAGTCCAAAACAGTAGATAAAGTAGCATGGAGCAATCAAAATTATAGATACGTTGGAGATGTATCAGCATCTAGGTCGGATATTATGCTTAGTGTTTGCATGTGTGCCTGATTTCAAGCTACACCGAAGGAATCACACCATAAGGCTGTGAAGCATATCCTTCGATATCTAGCTCACACTCCAACACTTGTATTATGGTATCCCAAGGGATCGTTGTCGGTGTCAAAACCGGCGGATCTCGGGTAGGGGTCCCGAACTATGCGTCTAAGGTCGATGGTAACAGGAGACAGGGGACACGATGTTTACCCAGGTTTGGGCCCTCTCTATGGAGGTAATACCCTACTTCCTACTTGATTGATCTTGATGAATATGAGTATTACAAGAGTTGATCTACCTCGAGATCGATATGGCTAAACCCTAGAAGTCTAGCCTGTATGACTATGATCATCTCCTACGGACTAAACCCTCCGGTTTATATAGACACCGGAGGGGGCTAGGGTTATACAAAGTCGGTTACAGAGAAAGGAATCTACATATCCGAATTGCCAAGCTTGCCTTCCACGCCAAGGACAGTCCCATCCGGGCACGGGAAGAAGTCTTCTATCTTGTATCTTCATAGCCCAACAGTCCGGCCCATGTACATAGTCCGGCTGTCCGAGGACCCCTTAATACAGGACTCTCTCAGTAGCCCCTAAACCAGGCTTCAATGACGAGGTGTCCAGCGTGCAGATTGTCTTCGGCATTGCAAGGCAGGTTCCTTCTCCGAATACTCCAACATAGTCTTCGAACACGGAGAACGTGTCCGGCTCTGCAAAATGAATTCTACATACAATCGTAGAGAGGATAATATTTCACGAGTCCAATCCGCTGACAAATTTTCGTAGCGTGACATCACATCATCGCCCGGCCATTATTCGAACCATTTTTTAGCCTGCCGCTCCATATTTTGAGGTGCGGTTTCATTGGCACGTTTTGTCAAAGCAGAGATCATGTCCCCTCATTGCGGGTTTCTCATCAATACGTGTATTGGTAACCCAACCATTCCGTTGGCATGATTCCTTGGGAATAGGCATGTTTTAAGGCCTAGGAGGGACGTTTTGATATCCATTGCCTTTATAAAGGAGCTAAGACTCGTCCTTCTTCCTTTACGCCAAGCCTTCTCAACCTCTCCCACCTCGAGTTCTAGCACCCAAAGTTCAACCCAATCGCTTCGCGCTTCCCAATCATGTCCAGTCCTAGCCATCAAGGCCGGTGGGTGGCCTCCTCTGTCATAGAGGAGGATATCGTGAAGCTTCGGGAGGCAAGATACCTGACCGTGGAAATCCTCCACAGGCTTCCTGCTCAAGGGCGGGTTATTCCTACTCCTAGATCCAATGAGAGGGTAGTATTCATCTCCCACTTCCTCCGAGGGCTAGGCTTCGCTCTTTATCCCTTCGTCCGAGGGCTCATGTTCTATTACGGACTAGATTTTCATGATCTAGCCACGGATTCTTTCCTTCACATCTCGTCATTCATTATTGTGTGTGAAGCCTTCCACTGTATTCCCACACACTTCGGCTTGTGGCTCAAGACCTTCAATGTGAAGCCGAAGGTAATCGACGGGAAACAGGCAGAGTGCGGCAATGCTGCGGTGAGCAAGCTCGCCAATACAACTTGGCTAAAGGGTTCCTTCACGGAAACATCCGACCTGTGGCAGCGGGAGTGGTTCTACATCACCGAACCCCGTGGCACCAGGTGGGCAGCTGCTCCTGTGTTCTGATCCGGCCCTCCGTTATAGCTCGCGTCATGGATTAATAAGGGGCTGGACTGGGGATCCATTGATGAGGTGCAGATGCTACAAAGCCGCATTCGGAGCCTCATTGAAAAGGACACCAATCTCACCAACGTAATCCAAGTAATGCTAGTCCGGCGGGTCCTACCGTGCCAACGACGGCCTCTCCGCATGTGGGAGTTTAATCCAGAAGGACCATGAATCCTTCAACACCTCTCCGGCGCGACGCTCAGAGGAATGTGGAAATCGTTCTTTGGGACGCAAAAACAATGGCCGGGTACCACAGAGGACATCGGTCTTGACCGCAACCATCCGGATACCCCGATAAGTACTCGACTTCCGAACACCGCTTAGTCAAATTACTCATAACAATATATTGAGAAAATCATGCTCGGCCAGGGCTGGATAAAGAAGGCGGAGAGAATCAGGTGTTCGACCCATCTTCCCGAAGACTCAGCCGATCTGTTGTTAACAAGGATGCTAGCTCCGGCACCCCTCCAAGTGCCGGCAAGGGAAGACAAAGAGGAGAGTGAGGAGGCTCAAGGTGGCCCCCAGTCTGGAGGCACGCCGGACACTTTGTCCGGGGAGATTGGAACTTCTACTTCCGAAAGTGGAAGGGAGGAGCAAACGGACACCCCCTCTCCTCATGGAAAGAAGAGGACCACCTCCGAAGACTTGAAGAGAGAAGCTTCTAAGCGGGGGAATATATCCCGGTCAGGGGGTTCTAGTCCGGGAGGTGACGTTGACACGCAGTCTCTCCATAAGGATAGGCCCTTAGCTGAATTGTAAGTGAACAAGGGTGTTTTAAACATATCCCCTTTTTTCCTGGCTGTGAGGGTAACATTTAAGGTATGTGTTTGCAGTCCGGCACGCATCCTTCCTCAACAGTCCTCCTCTTCGGGGGATCTTCTCCCGAAGATGATGGAGAGCGAGACGCCTCCACCGATCTCCCTGCCTGATAAGGCAGATGACGCTGAGGTGTCGTCCCAGAGGATCTCTCACGAACGAGCAGTGCGAGGGACAGAGAAGACCGGGCCCGAAGGTGATACTTCGGCCGCCCATGGTTCGGGGTGTGCGGCCCCTAAGGGGACCAACAACAAAGGTCCCAGACTATCCCGGTTCCGAGGAACGGTGCAGTGTGCTCTGGATTCGGAGGCGCCGGATACATTGATGGACGCATTGCGACATGCGTCTGTCTAGAGGAGCATAGTACCTTGATGGGTACGGTGGTTGAGAGGGTTCAGACCGCGAAAAGCAGATTGAACGAAGCCTTTACGAGCCTGCTAAGAGGCTTGGAGGTACATAATGTAATATTTTTAATTGTGCTATAAATGCCAAAATGCGCCTGTGTATAGATAGTAGCCCCTGAGACTCTGGTTGGCGTCCAAAGGGAGGCGATCAGAGGATCAAGAAATATATTCCTATGAAATGATCCGACTAATTGAAACACAGGCTGTTACATCCGTGGCGACTGCCCGAGCTATAGAGATTGAACATGTGAAGCAGAAAGTTGATGTGGTGGATGATGACATCACGCTTATGAACAGACGGCTCGACGAGGCACAAGGTATGTCTTTGAGGCGCTCAGTATATGCAATTATTATGATATGAGCATGACACTGAGAAATTGTATACTGAAATATGCATGACTGTAGATAGTGCCGCCGCAGTTGAAACCCTTCGGTCTGAGCTTGCCCGGGCCAAGGAACAGGCCAGGATGGGTAATGCGGCTGCCAAAAAGGCAGCCGCCGAATTAAAGGCCGAACAGGCTGCTCGGCGCCAGTGCGAAGAGAGAATATCTACTATGGCGCTTGAGCTAAAGGATGCCGCTAGCCGATGCCAATATCTTGAGAAAGATAACAAAGCCAAAGCGGCTGATCTGGACAAGGCCTTACAAGAGGTAAGAGAAGCACGGTCCAAGTCTAGAGCAGCTCGGGAGGAGATCCGACAAGCTGGGGAGATCGCGGCTGGTAAGCCCTTCTTACTGCAAACTAAGTTTGGTGATCCGAAGTATGCCCCGCTTAATCAAATGTGGAGTTATCTAGACGCATTTTTGGACTTGCCGAAGTGTGTTGCCGATGCGACTCAGTTTTTCCACGCGCAAGAAGGACATGCGACGGAAAAGTTATTCTGGTCGCAATTTAACGTGTCAAAGGTCCGCTATTGAATGAACAGATGGCCCAGTGGGCCGAGCTCCACAAGATATCCGGATCCGCCAAGAAGGACGTCATAGTCCGGCTGTGGCCGACTGAGCCAATTCTGAATAGCTATTTCGGTTTGGTGCGGCGACTTGTTGAAGCGGTGCTGCATATGGACGCTGTGAAGCGGTCAACATGCATAGAAGGTGCACGGATGGCCCTTGCCCGTGTTAAGATGTATTGGGCAAAGATGAAGGCCACCGATATTGTGGCGAAAAGTCCACCCGAGGGCAAGGACCATAACACGCCAGAGCATTACTTTGAGACCGTCCTGGAGGGTGCCCGCTAGGTCAGTGCTCGAAAGGTATTATGTTCGAGTGAATTGTACCAAAATTGTAACGACAATATTATGATATACTTAAGGCTATGTTTTTATACTTTTGCCCGAAAAGTTTTGGTGCCTTCTGTGTAGCCGTGTTTTTGTATATATATATATATAATCTGAAAGTTAACAAGTCGTCGGCTTCAGCCCCCTCGCGTATAACGCGGGGGTGTGCGGAAAAGAACTTGATCACACTTGACCCAACGTCGTGGTCCATTAAGGAGGTGTTAGTGCGGCGAACCAGGCAATCGGACTATAGGGCTTTAACACTTTCACTTAGCCATAGGAGTTTGACGGTGGGTCTACTATATAACCCCTGGTATGTACGCAGCTATCCGAATACGATGCGTTTACACAAGTGACTAGAAGAACGGTCCATCATTTAATACAGAGGGAATCGTGAAGATTCCAATGAGTCATCGAGTGGTTGACCAGCTCTCGTCGCATCATGACAGTCAGTTTTCGGCTTTCTCTACTAAGGTGCTCATCCGGATGAACCAGGACACAATCGCAGTAGTTCTCCCTTTACTACCTTAGCCGATATAGCAGAACGTAAGGTAGTAAGAACAGGAGCCGGGCAACCCAACTATTGACCAAAGACATGATTCAAAGTTGATGCATATAAGGCCAAACTCACGACGCTAAACACTCCCTGAAGGTGTTCGGACTTTTAAAGGTATACCGAGCCGAATACAGCCCCTGGTAATGGACCCTGGTGTCAAGGCACGAGTGGCAATATGACATTAGGAGAGGACGCAGGTGGTGAGAGAATAAGTCTCCAAACATAATATGGACCAATCTGCTTCTATAATATCCCCTTCTAGTATGGCGAGCCGTGTGTTTACAGATAATGCCGATAACTTCCTAGGACATTGTACATGCCAGAAAAGTACGAAACAAAAAGAGATAAAAAGGTTTACGTAGGGCCTTAATCTAAAAAGAAACCTTAGTGCGGGGCTGATGTCTACTACACAACCTTCTTCTTGTAGACGTTGTTAGGCCCGCAAGTGCACAGATTTGTAGGACAGTAGCAAATTTCCCTCAAGTGGATGACCTAAGGTTTATCAATCCGTGGGAGGCGTAGGATGAAGATGGTCTCTCTCAAACAACCCTGCAACCAAATAACAAAGAGTCTCTTGTGTCCCCAACACACCCAATACAATGGTAAATTGTATAGGTGCACTAGTTCGGCGAAGAGATGGTGATACAAGTGCAATATGGATGGTAGATATAGGTATTTGTAATCTGAAAATATAAAAACAGCAAGCTAACTAATGATAAAAGTGAGCACAAACGGTATTGCAATGATAGGAAACAAGGCCTAGGGTTCATACTTTCACTAGTGCATGTTCTCTCAACAATAATAACATAGTTGGATCACATAACTATCCCTCAACATGCAGCAAAGAGTCACTCCAAAGTCACTAATAGCGGAGAACAAACGAAGAGATTATGGTAGGGTACGAAACCACCTCAAAGTTATTCTTTCCAATCAATCCGTTGGGCTATTCCTATAAGTGTCACAAACAACCCTAGAGTTCGTACTAGAATAACACCTTAAGACACAAATCAACCAAAACCCTAATGTCACCTAGATACTCCAATGTCACCTCAAGTATCCGTGGGCATGATTATACGATATGCATCACACAGTCTCAATTCATCTATTCAAACCAACACATATAACCTCAAAGAGTGCCCCAAAGTTTCTACCGGAGAATCACGACGAAAACGTGTGCCAACCCCTATGCATAGGTTCCCAATGTCACGAAACCCGCAAGTTGATCACCAAAACATACATCAAGTGGCATGTGATATCCCATTGTCACCACAGATACGCACAGCAAGACATACATCAAGTGTTCTCAAATCTTTAAAGACTCAATCCGATAAGATTACTCCAAGGCGAAAACTCAATTCATTACAAGAGAGTATAGGGGGAGAAGAAACATAAGATCCAACTATAATAGCAAAGCTCACGATACATCAAGATCGTATCACCTCAAGAACACGAGAGAGAGAGATCAAACACATAGCTACTGGTACATACCCTCAGCCCTGAGGGTGAACTACTCCCTCCTCGTCATGGAGAGTGCCGGGATGATGAAGATGGCCACCGGTGATGGGTTCCCCCTCTGGCAGGGTGCCGGAATGGGCTCCCGAGAGGTTTTTGGTGGCTACAGAGGCTTGCGGCGGCGGAACTCCCAATCTATCTTCTGTTCTAGAAGTTTTAGGGTACGTAGGTATATATGGGTGCAGGGGGTACGTCGGTGGAGCTTCAGGGGCCCCACAAGGCAGGGGGGCGCTTCCTAGGGGGGTGGGTGCGCCCCCCACCCTCGTGACCAGCTCCCGTATCTTCTGACATAGAGTCCAAGTCTATCCGGTGGCTTTCCTTCCAAAAATAACTTCTCTAGTTGATTTCGTTCCGTTTTGACTCCGTCTGATATTCCTTTTCCTCGAAACACTGAAATAGGCATAAAACAGAAAATCTGGGCTGGGCCTCCGGCTAATAGGTTAGTCCCAAAAATAATATAAAGTGGATAATAAAGCCCAATATTGCCCAAAACAGTAGATAATATAGCATGGAGCAATCAAAAATTATAGATACGTTGGAGACGTATCAAGCATCCCCAAGCTTAATTCCTGCTCGTCCTCGAGTAGGTAAATGATAAAAACAGAATTCTTGATGTGGAATGCTACCTAGCATAATTCTCAATATAATTTTCTTTATTGTGGCATGAATATTCAGATCTGAAAGATTCAAGACAAAAGTTCATATTGACATAAAAATAATAATACTTCAAGCATACTAATCAAAGCAATCATGTCTTCTCAAAATAGCATGACAAAAGAAGGTTCATCCCTACAAAATCATATAGTTAGGCTATGCTTCATTTTTGTCACACAAAGATGTTCCCAACTTCTATATCCCCGATGACAAGCCAAGCAATTGTTTCATACTTAAATAATCTCAAACTTTTTCAACCTTCACGCAATACATGAGCGTGAGCCATGGATATAGCACTATGGGTGGAATAGAATATGATGATGGGGATTGTGTGGAGAAGACAAAAAGAGAGAAAGTCTCACATTGACGAGGATAATCAACGGGCTATGGAGATGCCCATCAATTGATGTCAACATGAGGAGTAGGGATTGCCATGCAACGGATGCACTAGATCTATGAATGCTCAACAAAAGAAAACTAGTGGGTGTGCATCCAACTCGTTTGCTCATGAAGACCTAGGGCATTTGAGGAAGCCCATCGTAGGAATATACAAGCCAAGTTCTATAATGAAAAATTCCCACTAGTATAAAAAGACAACTTATGAGACTCACTACATGAAGAACAAGGTGCTACTTGGAAGCACAATATATGAGACTCACTATATGAAGAACAAGGTGCTACTTTGAAGCACAAGTGTGGAAAAAGAGATAGTAGCATTACCCTTTTTATTTATTTTCTTTTTTTTTCCTTTTTTTTCTTTTTTGGGCCTTTTTTTTTCTTTTGGCCTTTCTTTTTTTTCTCTTTTTTTTCTTTTTGGGCAATGCTCTAATAATGATGATCATCATACTTCTATTGATTACAACTTATGAATTACAACTCGAAACTAGAACAAGATATGACTCTATATGAATGCCTCCGGCGGTGTACCGGGATGGTGCAATGAATCAAGAGTGACATGTATGAAAAATAATTCATGGTGGCTTTTCTACAAATACAATGTCAACTACATGATCATGCAATGGCAATATGACAAAAGTAATGTATGTCATGATGATGATAAACGGATCGGTGGAAAGTTGCATGAAAATATATCTCGGAATGGCTATGGAAATGCCATAATAGGTAGGTATGGTGGCTGTTTTGAGGAAGATATAAGGAGGTTTATGTGTTATAGAGCGTATCGTATCAAGGGGTTTGGATGCACCGGCGAAGTTTGCACCAACTCTCAAGGTGAGAAAGGGCAATGCACGGTACCGAAGAGGCTAGAAATGGTGGAAAGGTAAAAGTGCGTATAATCCATGGACTCAACATTAGTCAAAAGAACTCATATACTTATTGCAAAAATTTAGAAGTCATCAAAAATCAAGCACTACGCGCAGGCTCCTAGGGGGATAGATTGGTAGGAAAAGACCATCGCTCGTCCCCGACCGCCACTCATAAGGATGCACAAGCCAGGTACACTTCATGTTTCAAATTTGTTACACAACTTTAACCATACGTGCATGTTACGGGACTTGCTAACTTCAACACAAGCATTCTTTAAATTCATAATCACCCAACTAGCATGACTTTAATATCACCATCTTTATATCTCAAAACAATCATCAAGCATCAAACTTTTCTTAGTATTCAACACACTCATAAGAATTCTTACAAATCTTTTATGCTTAGCATATTATGATTATTTAAACAAATTACCATGCTATTTAAGACTCTCAAAATAATATAAGTTAAGCATGAGAGTTCATATATTTCTTAAAAATAAAGCTACCACAATGCTCTAAAAGATATAAGTGATGCACTAGAGCAAATGACAAACTACTCCGAAAGATATAAGTGAAGATCAATGAGTAGTCGAATAATTGTGAAACTATGTGAAGACTCTCCCATTTAATAATTTCAGATCTTGATACTTTATGAAAACAGCAAGCAAAGCTAAAGAAAACTACATTGCAAGGATAGCACAACTCAAGTGAAGAAGCAAAAACTTAGGCTCAACCGATACTAACCGATAGTTGTTGAAGAAGAAAGGTGGGATGCCTACCGGGGCATCCCCAAGCTTAGATGCTTGAGACTTCTTGAAATATTATCTTGGGGTGCCTTGGGAATCCCCAAGCTTGAAATTTTGTGTCTTCTTAATTCCTCTCATATCATGGTTTCTCTTTTTATCAAAAGCTTCATCCCAACAAGAACTCGTGAGATAGGTTAGTATAAACCAATGCAAAACCTTATCATTTCCTACTGTAAAAAATCACTAAAATTATTATTCAACATTGCATACTAAATGGCTCTGCATATTTAATACTCCTAACCTCAAATAGAATCATTAAACAAGCAAACATATGCAAACATAACAGCAATCTGTCAAAACAGTACAGTCTGTAAAGAATGCAAGATTCATCATACTTCCCTAACTCCAAAAATTATGAAATAAAATTTCCACTGTAGTAAATTTATCATATCTCATTATGCAAAAGCTTTAAACATTATATCATGCTCTGACTTTTCTAGGGAATTTTTGCAACAGCGGTAAACTATCTGTTTTCAAACAGCAACATGTAAACTAGCAAAATAAGCATGGCAAAGGCTATCCTTGACTTTTTTATTGAAACTAAAGATGCAAAACATTATTCTAAATAACAAAAAGCAAATACTAACAAAAGAAAATGACGCTCCAAGCAAAACACATATCATGTGGTGAATAAAAATATAGCTCCAAGTAAAGTTACCGATGAACGAAGAAGAAAGAGGGGATGCCTTCCGGGGCATCCGCAAGCTTAGGCTCTTGGTTGTCCTTGAATATTACCTTGGGGTGCCTTGGGCACCCCCAAGCTTAGTCTCTTACCAATCCTTATTCCATAGTCCATCGAATCTTTACCCAAAACTTGAAAACTCCACAACACAAAACTCAACAGAAAACTCGTAAGCTCCGTTAGTGAAAGAAAACAAAACCACCACATAAGGTACTGTAATGAACTCATTCTAAATTCATATTGGTGTAACATCTAATGTATTCCAACTTCTCTATGGTTCATACCACTTAATACTAGCCATAGATTCATCAAAATAAGCAAACAACACATAGAAAACAGAATCTGTCAAAAACAGAACAGTCTGTAGTAATCTGTATCAAACGTATACTTATGGAACTCCAAAAATTCTCCTAAATTAGGAAGTCCTAAGAAATGCTTGTGCCAATCCAGAGCAAAAAGAATAAGATCAAAATCACGTTTCTGTGAATTAACAAAACTAAATTACTGGGTGCAAAAGTTTCTGATTTTCAGCAGGATCAACACAACTATCACCGTAAGCTATCCTAAAGGTCTTACTTGGCACTTTATTGAAACAAAAGCTATAAAACATGATTACTACAGTAGCATAATCATGTGGACACACAAAAACAGTAAGGGTAAATATTGGGTTGTCTCCCAACAAGCACTTTTCTTTAATGCCTTCCTAGCTAGGCATGATGATGGCAATGATGCTCACGTAAAAGATAAGAATTGAAACATAACGGGAGCATCATGAAGCATATGACTAGCACATTTAAGCCTAAGCCACTTCCTATGCATAGGGATTTTGTGAGCAAACAACTTATGAGAACAATAATCAACTAGTATAGTGAAGTCAAACAAGCATAGCTTCAAGATTTTAAGCACATAGAGAGGAAACTTGATATTATTGCAATTCCTACAAGCATATATTCCTCTCTCATAATAATTTTCAGTAGCATCATGAATGAATTCAACAATATAACCAGCACCTAAAGCATTCTTTTCATGATCTACAAGCATATAATTTTTACTACTCTCCACATAAACAAAATTCTTCTCATGAATAATAGTGGGAGCAAACTCAACAAAATAATTATCATGTGAGGCATAATCCAATTGAAAGCTAAAATCATGATGACAAGTTTCATGGTTATCATTATTCTTTAAAGCATACGTGTCATCACAATAATCATCATAGATAGGAGGCATGCTTTCATCATAGTGAATTTGCTCATCAAAGCTTGGGGGACAAAAAATATCATCTTCATCATAGTGAATTTGCTCATCAAAGCTTGTGGCTTTGCATATCATTAGCATCATGGATATTCAAGGAATTCATACTAACAACATTGCAATCATGCTCATCATTCACATATTTCATGCCAAGCATTCTATGTAATATTTCTTCTAGCACTTTGGCACAATTTTCCTTTCCATCATACTCACGAATGATATTAAAAAGGTGAAGCGTATGAGATAAACTCAATTCCATTTTTTTTGTAATTTTCTTTTTTAGACTAACTAGTGCTAAAACAAGCAACAAAAAGATTCGATTGCAAGATCTAAAGATATACCTTCACTTACCTAGCCTCCCCGGCAACGGCGCCAGAAAAGAGCTTGATGTCTACTACACAACCTTCTTCTTGTAGACGTTGTAATATGGATGGTAGATATAGGTATTTGTAATCTGAAAATATAAAAACAGCAAGGTAACTAATGATAAAAGTGAGCACAAACGGTATTGCAATGATAGGAAACAAGGCCTAGGGTTCATACTTTCACTAGTGCATGTTCTCTCAACAATAATAACATAGTTGGATCACATAACTATCCCTCAACATGCAACAAAGTGTCACTCCAAAGTCACTAATAGCAGAGAACAAACGAAGAGATTATGGTAGGGTACGAAACCACCTCAAAGTTATTCTTTCCAATCAATCCGTTGGGCTATTCCTATAAGTGTCACAAACAGCCCTAGGATTCGTACTAGAATAACACCTTAAGACACAAATCAACCAAAACCCTAATGTCACCTAGATACTCAAATGTCACCTCAAGTATCCATGGGCATGATTATACGATATGCATCACACAATCTCAATTCATCTATTCAAACCAACACATAGAATCTCAAAGAGTGCCCCAAAGTTTCTACCGGAGAATCACGACGAAAACGTGTGCCAACCCCTATGCATAGGTTCCCAATGTCACGAAACCCGCAAGTTGATCACCAAAACATACATCAAGTGGCACGTGATATCCCATTGTCACCACAGATACGCATGACAAGACATACATCAAGTGTTCTCAAATCTTTAAAGACTCAATCCGATAAGATTACTCCAAGGGGAAAACTCAATTCATTACAAGAGAGTAAAGGGGGAGAAGAAACATAAGATCCAACTATAATAGCAAAGCTCACGATACATCAAGATCGTATCACCTCAAGAACACGAGAGAGAGAGATCAAACACATAGCTACTGGTACATACCCTCAGCCCCGAGGGTGAACTACTCCCTCCTCGTCATGGAGAGCGCCGGGATGATGAAGATGGCCACCGGTGATGGGTTCCCCCTCTGGCAGGGTGCCGGAACGGGCTCCCGAGAGGTTTTTGGTGGCTACAGAGGCTTGCAGCGGCGGAACTCCCAATCTATCTTTTGTTCTAGAAGTTTTAGGGTACGTAGGTATATATGGGTGCAAGGGGTACGTCGGTGGAGCTTCAGGGGCCCCACGAGGCAGGGGGGCGCTTCCTAGGGGGGTGGGTGCGCCCCCCACCCTCGTGACCAGCTCCCGTATCTTCTGACGTAGAGTCCAAGTCTATCCGGTGGCTTTCCTTCCAAAAATAACTTCTCCAGTTGATTTCGTTCCGTTTTGACTCCGTCTGATATTCCTTTTCCTCGAAACACTAAAATAGGCATAAAACAACAAATCTGGGCTGGGCCTCCGGTTAATAGGTTAGTCCCAAAAATAATATAAAGTGGATAATAAAGCCCAATATTGCCCAAAACAGTAGATAATATAGCATGGAGCAATAAAAAATTATAGATACGTTGGAGACGTATCAGGGGCCCTACTGCACGTCTGCGCCGTTTTCTCCTTTGTGATGTGTCCTTGAAGAGGGTAGTGTGATGGCCATCTGTAAAAAAAATACTGGAAAAGAAAATCCAGTGTGGCCATACATGAAGTTTGTTTGATGAACCTTGAAAGGTGATTGTAGAGTTTGAATAGGGTCAAGCCGAACTATGGACTATTTGTGTGCAGTGTGCCCCCAGTGCTGCCCAAGGGATTTTAAGGATGTACTTGTGTATACGAGGTACATATGTTGTCGCCTTATGGGGCAGTCGATGGGAGCATAACTGCTAATCAAGCTCGGGTTTATCTGAGTTGCCGCGCTGAGGCATACTCCGGACACGTTTAGCTGTGTCTACGGTCTTAACGACAGCTGATCTGTTTGGCTTGAGTAGGCCATTTTGTACTTCGGCTGCTAAGGTCGCAGTATCCTTCTCCGTACGGAGAGAGCGCTCCATATTTCCACTGACCGTGATGACGCCACGTGGTCCAGGCATTTTGAGTTTTAAATAGGCATAATGCAGGACAATGTTAAAACGGGCGAAGGCCATTCTTCCAAGTAGTGCATGATAGCCACTTCGGAACGGAGCTATGTCAAAGATTAGCTCTTCGCTTCGAAAGTTATCGGGAGAGCCGAATACAACTTCCAATGTTAAAGAGCCCGTGTAGCGGGCTTCTACGCACGGTATAACTCCTTTGAAGGTCATGCTGCTTGGATTGATTCTTGACGGGTCTATCCCCAGTTTGCTGACAGTGTCCTGATATATCAGATTTAGTCTGCTGCCGCCGTCCATGAGGACTCGAGTGAGATGGTAACCATCGATTATTGGTTTGAGCACTAGGGCAGCCGAACCCCCATGACTGATACTGGTCGGATGATCCCTGTGATCAAAGGTGATCGGACACGCCGCCCATGGGTTGAATTTGGGGGCGACAGGCTCAACGACATAGACATCTCGGAGTGTGCGTTTGTGCTCCCTTCTTGGGATGTGAGTGATGTATATCATGTTCACTGTTTTGATCTCCGGTGGAAATTTCTTCTGTCCCCCTGTGTTCGGCTGGCAAGATTCATCCTCGTCTTCGCTCTGAGGTCCCCTCCCCTTGTGTTCGGCGGTGAGCTTGCCAGCCTGCTTGAAGACCCAACAACTGCGGTTGGTATGGTTCGCGGGTTTGGCGGGGGTGCCATGGATCTGGCAATTCCTGTCTAGTATTTTGTCTGGGCTGGATGGACCATCTTTGTTTCCTTTAAATGGTTTCTCCCGCTGACCGGGTTTGGAGCCACTAAATCCGGCATTTACTGCTGTATCATCTGGGCTTTCCTCATTGTTTCGACATTTGTTTTTGTTACGTCATGGCTTTCCATTGCCATCCCTGACTCCGGATGTGCCAGGTTCGCTGGTGCTGCTACGGGCCAACCAACTGTCGTCGCCCACGCAAAAACGGGTCATGAGTGCAGTTAGGGCTGCCATTGTCCTTGGCTTTTCTTAGCCAAGGTGTCTAGCTAGCCATTCGTCCCGGACACTATGCTTAAAAGCTTCTAAGGTTTTGGTGTCCGGACAATCGATGATTTGGTTCTTCTTAGTGAGAAACCGGTTCCAAAGCTTTCGGACTAATTCCCCGTGTTGCTGGATTATGTGACTTAGATCGTTAGCGTCCGGGGGCCGGACATAAGTCCCTCAAAAATTGGCTCGAAAGTCATCCTCAAGTTCTTCCCAACTTCCAATGGAATTTTTTGGGAGGTTTTTCAGCCAGTGCCGAGCTGGTCCTTTCAGCTTGAGGGGTAAGTATTTGATGGCGTGGAGATCATCTCCGCGGGCCATATGGATGTGAAGAATAAAGTCTTCTATCCAGACCGCCGAATCCATAGTTCCATCATATGCATCGATGTTTACGGGTTTAAACCCTTCTGGAAATTTGTGATCCAACACCTCATCGGTGAAGCACAGAGGGTGCGCAGTGCCCCTGTATTTGACTGTGTCATGGGGTGAGTTCGACGGTTGTGGGGTTCGGTATCAGCTCCGAACTGGTATATGACCGGTATATTTGGCCTGATTGCCACAATCCCGTGTGGGGGCATGGTCTCTAGATCCGTAGATGGATCTGGTTTTATCGTCCTTTTTGTCCAGGTCCTCACGTAGATCGTGTTTCTGGTCCTGAGCCGCAACCTCCCTTCCTTTACTGGGAGGGGGTGCGGGCTTGTGTGCGGCATTACTAGCCGCTCTGTCTCGACCACGAGGTGGTCGGTCCGGCTTGTCGGCCATATTGATTTTTGGCGGTATAGGCACAATAGGCTCGTCATCGAATTCGGGCAGCAGCTTACGCTTAGGATAGCCCTTTGTTTGGCGATTACAACCGTATTTTTCCTCAGCGTCTAGCAGTTCATTCCATCTGTCATTGAGCGTATCCTGTGCGGTTTTAAGCCGCTTCTTCTGCTTCTTCAGGCTCCTTGCAGTGGCGATAAGCCTTTGGTGGAGTCATTCTTGTTCTATGGGTTCTTCTGGGATGATAAAATCATCGTCGCCCAAGTTGATATCCTCTTCGCAGATAGGTTGATAATTGCTATCTTCGGCATCGTTGTGGTCAGACAACACACCCGGACTGTGCTCGCCATCCCGTCGCACGTCCTGCTCCAACGCTGAGTCTGCGGGGTCCTTGGCTTGATCCGGATTATCCCCGTCGTCCATGACAATGTTTTTGTTTTTCCCTTTGCCGAATCGAGATCGGCACTTCTAATGCCGACGCTTGGGAGGTTCATCGACGGGCACATCATTATCGCTGTCGGCCTCCTTCTCTTTAAGTGTGTACACCATGTATATATCATATGATGATGTGGCCGTCCACCACCCTATGGGTGGTGGTTTTTGTGCCTGCTCTTCTCCGGCATCGCCGTCCATGCCGTCGATGCTTTCAGAGCCGTAATCAAGCGTGTCGGTTAAGTCTTCGACGGTGGCTATGTAGTGGGTGGTGGGTGGGAAGTGAAATTCCCCATCATCAGCTTCCAACTCAAGCCGGATATAATTCGGCTGAGAGCCACCGGATAAGGAGAGGGCTTTTAATGATCTTAGCACATCGCTGAAGGGTGAGTGCCGGAAGATGTCCACGGAGCTGAACTCAACGATCGGCGCTCGATCAGATTCGATGGGTGCGGATGCATGCAGTTCGGAACCCATGGACGGAGACGAATCTGATGTTTCGATAACACAGGGTCCGCTTGAGGTTGGATCTATGTGCGGCTCTATTGCCGCTGAGTCTACAACCTCCATGGCGGGGTTAAGATCCCATCCTCGGACGATGCAATCTGCTCCGGATCTAGGTCCAGAGCGGGTACACGCGTTGTCCCTTGTGTCACATCCCTAGTTCTGGTATGCTCTGAGCTAGCTAGTCATGTGTTGCATCATGTTTAAATTCTTTTGAAATTGAAATGGGGACTGATCAAACCCTAGCACCAGATCAAATCAAATAGGTTCAACTAAAATATTTTCAATGAACCCAAAATGCCCTTCAAAAATGTTCATCATCTTTGCCTTGGCCTAGAACCTCTGAAAAAAATGATGCACAAATTTCTAGGTCATCCAAAGGTCACTGGATTAAATCTTATGTTATTTGAATTTGGGCATTTAAATGTTAGTAAATATTTTAAATGCCCAAATAATCCTAAACTGAAATGTTCCATGTTGGATATATTCTATACAGTGGGCATGTGTAGTTTGGTGATTTTTGAAAGGGTATAGGTATTTTTAGAAAAGGCACAAAGATTACAGAAAAATAGAAAACTGAAACAAAAGAAGAGAGAGAGAGAAAGGAACTTACCTGGCCTTACCTCACCTGTGCAGCCACCTGGCGACCCAAGTGGCCGGCCCAGCCGACCTGGCCCCCTCCCCTGTCGTCTTCCTCCTTTGCCAAGAGGATGGGCGCGTGGCCGACGCACGCCGACGCACGCCCGGCCACCTCCTGCTTGCCGCTTCACCCTGGCCTCTTCGGGTGACGCCACGCAGCCCCCCTGACCTCTCTCTCACTCTCCCCGAGCTTCCCCCCTCCTCTTCTCTCTTTCCTCCCGTGCTTCAGTGCCCTCGTCGCCGCCGCTCGCTGTTGTCGTGGCCACAGCCACTGCCTTGTCTCGCCGAAGCGCTCAGAAGCTCTGCCTCGACCCCCTCTTCCTCCCCACCGAGCCACGCCCCACCGGAAGCCCTGCAACGTCGTCCCCGACCTTGTCTTCAACCTCTGACCGCCGACGAACTCACCGGGGATTCGCGAGCTCCAGCCCCTCCCTAGCCTCATTGTTACCTTTGCTGGATTCACCGTGAGCCCCTGCCCCTTTCCCCTCTCTCCCCGTGCTCGTCCATGCCTTCTAACCACCGTGGCCATCAGAGCCGACAGCTTCTCGCCGCCGTTCATGTCGCCACCGCGACTACGGCCGTGCAAGCACGCGCTCGAGCTCACCGCTGCACTCGCTGCACTCCCGCGAGTCGATCACGACCATCCACAGCTCCGGACATGCCCCATAACGCGCAAACTGCCGTTGGCCGAACTCCGTCCGCCGCCGCGAGTTCGCTTCCGACGAGCTCGGTCCACCCCAGCTGCTACCGCTTGCCCCGATAGATGCGCGTGAACGCCAGCTCCCCGTAGAGCCTCTCCGCCGCTCGTTTGGTCGCCTGAGCTGCGATTCCGAGCACCTCCGCCGTCTCTGGCATCGCCGGCGACGAACCATGGACGAAGTCCGGCGAGGTTGACTCATTTGACCTGGGGTTTGACCCCCCAGGGTCACTGACGTGTGGGCCCGTCTATGTTAACCTTTAGTTAGATTTAGATTAGTGCTAATTAACCCTGACAGTTAGTTTAGACACTGACCAGTGGGCCCAGGCCCTAATTAACCTAGGCTAGTGCTAACGTAACACTAACTAACTCTGTTAGTTAGCTGTTACACTGACATGTGGGTCCCAGCCGTCAGGTTTGACCTGGGCTGGCGCCTTTGACCTGATGACGTCACCCCGACATCATGCTGATGCAGTTAATCTTTTTCTGTATTTATTCTTATTCTGGAAATTCCAGAAAATGCCCTAAACTTCTAAAAATCATAGAAAATAATCTATAACTCAGAATGAAACATGCATGCTAAAGCAACTTAAACCTATTGTTTATATCAAAACATGATAATGCACTTTATAAAGTCATAGTTTGAGTTTGAACTTGAACCTTGGGTTCAAAATAACTCAAACCCATCTGGTTGTAGCTGCATTAGGCCAAACCACAGCATATTGCCATGTCATGATCATGCATCATATTGTGCATTGCATTGATTGTGTTTCCTACTGTGTTGCCGGTATTTGTTCCCTCTCAGTAGACGTGTTTCGATGATGAGTTTGATGACACCGATGAAGAGCTATATCATCTTCACAAGTGTCAAGCAAGCAAAACCCCCTTGTTCCTTCCGATACAATCCCACTCTCTCGCTTCTGCTCTCTTTTACTGCATTAGGACAACAATGATTCATCTGCTACTTGCTGCAATACTTGAACCCCTTATCCTTTGCATGACATGTCATTGCCACAGTAAATAGATGAAACCCACTAGCATGAGTAGGAGTTGTTTGAGCCCTGATGTGCCTACTCATTCATGCTTGTTTGTCATGCCTGCTACTGCTTAGAGTTGAGTCAGATCTGATTCATCAGGGATGAATTGGAATGGTGTTGAACATGTCCTACTGTGTGTGAAGACGATTTGATAAAGGTAGCGGTGAGAGGCCATGTAGGAGTACAAGTACATGGTGGGTTGTCTCATTGAAGCCATCCTCAAGAACCGAGTTCTGTGTTTGTGATCCATGAAACAGTTACTACCACGCATTGGGCCCGAAACCAATGGACCCTCTCGGCTTCTTAATCACCCTTGTCCTCTATCCAGGAGTTGCAAGTAGTTTCTGGTGTTTGTAGTATGCTGGAGGCCGTGGGCAGCGCTGAACCGAGGGGTGGGGTGTGATGCGGTAGGCACGTGGCACGGTGTACCGGGCGCCCGTTTGGTGTCTCGGGAACCCTGCACACATCGTTCAGGGCCGTATGTGGAAACCTCGGCCGGACTCCCTGCGGATGGAACCTGAATAGGCGGTAAACCTGAACTAGAGACTTGAGTGTTTAGGTAGGCCATGGTCGACACCCTTGTTGTGCTTCCGCTTTAAGGTTGCCGAGTACATGTTGTGTAAACGACGGTAAGTGGTGAGAGCGTGTGTGAAGAAGTACACCCCTGCAGGGTTAACATCATCTATTAGAATAGCCGCGTCCGCGGTAACGGACCTCTGGGTTGCCTATACAGTTCATAGACAAGTGAAAGTGGATACTCTAAAATACGCAAGATAAGCGTGAGTGCTATGGATGGCAATCTCGTAGGGAGACGGGAGCGGATCCATAGTGGTGTATTGATATGGTGAATATGTGGACTCGAGTGCGCCACCTCAAAAGAGTTACTTGTAGTCGTAGTTCAGGATAGCCATCGAGTCAAAGCTGTCTTGCTGCAGTTAAACCCCACCATCCCCTTTGTTGATACTGATGCATATGTAGTTAGTTCTGATGTAAGTCTTGTCGTGGTTCTAAGTCTGATAGTAGAATGGGGGGTAGGTATGGAGGGGCAAGATCCTAGCTATGGAGCAGTTGTACAGACAAGGGATTTACGAGTTCAGGCCCTTCTCGGAGGAAGTAACAGCCCTACGTCTCGGAGCCCGAAGGCGGTCGACTGGATTATGTGTGCGTAGGTTACAGGGGTGTGAACCCTTTACACTGAGGAGGGGGGTGGCTTATATAGTCTCTGCCAGACCCCTCCGGCCCTCAGTTATGTAGGGTTTAAAGTACATTAAGGCCAGGCATTACCTGTAACGCCTTACATAAAGTATCATCATGGCCATAAAGACTATTTAATTACAGACCGTTTGGATACAGAGTGGTTCTTAATCTCCTGGTGGTCGAGTGAGTCTTCATGGTCGAGTGTCTTCGAGTCCATCGAGTGGAATCCCTCTTGGTCGACTGGAAGGTAGTTTCTTCTGAAGATGTCCTTGGGGAGGGTACTTTGGACAGGCCCGTGACCCTACACCAGGTACATGACTTCATCATTAGCCCCCGAATGGATCAACGTTTGAATGGGGAAGGAGTTGATAACCTTCCGACTTGTTTTTGTGTTCTGAGTATGTCTCATCTTGGATCAATGACCTTTTTAACGATGGCAGCAACTTTTCTTTCAGTCGCCTTGATCCATTCTTTCTTCTGTCGAGTGAACTTTTGAACTTGGTGAACTTCCGAGCGACGGATCGTAGGAAATCTACCGTCTGACAGGTTGATCCGCTGTTAGCGGATTTTATGGGATCCGAATTTTCGGGAAGCGCGCGAAGCGGGGCGGACCGTGGTACTCGGATGGGATAAGGTGTAGACGCCTCGATTTCCGCACCGCCTTTTTCGCCACGTATCACGCGTGCGCGACTGTTTCGGGATGTGACAGGACCGCCCGAGCCTACTTGTTAGCCACTCTGAAGTGTCCTTATATAAGGCGCCGGGCGAGGGTTTTTGAACAGTGCTTCCTCATTCCCCTCTCTGTCCTCTTCACCTCCGCCCGCTGTGCCTGCTCTCGCCTCCTCCCATCCACTCCTCGCGCGCTTTGCCGGCGACAATGGTGAAGGAGAAGACAACGGCCTTGGAGCGCGTGAAGAAGGCAACGGCGACGGGAAAAGCGAAGGGAAGAGCGTCCAGTCGGGGCGGATTTTCGTCGAGGTCCCGCCTGCCGCAAGGTTGGGTCCAAGGGGATTGGATCCGCTCGACCATCACCGAGCCGGATCTCAATGACCTGGCTAGCGAGGGTCTGATCTCCCACGGGTCAGCAAGGCTTCCGGGGACCGAGTGGCAACCGTAGCCGCAAGAGGGTGAGTGCGTTTTCTGAGCCACTCATGTAGATCGTGGATTCTCTCTGCCGCCGAGTATTTTCTTCCGAGGGTTTCTGAACTTCTTTGGGGCGCAACTCCACCATTTCACTCCCAATTCCATTGCCTGTCTTGCTGCTTTCGTGTCCATGTGCGAGAACTTCCTGGGTTGTCGACCGCACTAGGGTCTCTTTAAGCACATATTCACCTGTCGCTCACAGACGGTGAAAAAGGCGAGTCCGGATGATGAGAGGACCAAGGTTATCCAGATGTGCGGGGGTCTTGGGATTCAGATGGGGAGTAAGAGTACTTTTACGGCCATGACCCTTCCTGAGTCGGTTAGAGGGTGGCAGTCGACCTGGTTCTACTGCCAAGACGAGTCGACGCCGGGGCTGTCGACTGGTCTCCCTCCGTTCTCCATGGACCGAGCGAACAAACCCTCTTCTCTGAAGGTGCTTCCTAAGGAGAAAGCTCAGGTAAAAATGTTGATGGAGCGCGTAGTCCAGCTCGTTCGAGACGGAGTGACAGGTATGGACCTTCTGGAGGTCTTCCTTAGACGGCGCATCCAACCGCTTCAGTACCGAGGCCACCCGATGTGGCTGTACTGTGGCACCGAAGACACCACTCGAGTCCATCCAGAAGCGGTCAACAATGCCACACTGGAGAGGTGGGTGGCCGCAATCATAGGGAATAAGGACAACCCTCGAGGGGCTAGGAGGATCCCACCACTCGACCATACCTACACACCGGACACGGTATGACCACTTATCACCGATTGTAATCTTGCTTTATTCATTCTGCTTTGCTGCAAATTGGTCGATTGACCTTTGTCTTGTTTTGTTGTCTGCCAGGCCACCACTGAGTTGTACTCGATTCCCAATGGAGCGCAAGCGCCGACTAAGGAGGAGGAAGGAAGTGGGGGCAAAAGCCCGGAGGAGTGGGATTCGGATGCTGATGACGATGATGAGGGTGATGACTCTGGTGAGGAAGAAGAGGAGGAGGAGGAGGAGGAAGTTGCACCTCCTCGCTCGGAAAGACGCTCGAAGCTTGCCCATGATCCCGCGGCCGAGCGTGGTAAGGTGTCCGCGACCGCCGCGTAGTCGACCAAGCGCCCTCGGACGACTTCTCCGGTGCCGACTGAGAAAGCTCCGAAGCAATCTCGAGTGGCGCCGTCGAAGCCGGTGAAGGTCTTGCCGAAGATGAAGATGGTGATCCCCACAATCTCAGGGTAATGGTGTAACTTGACTTTTCCCGTTTCGTGAACTTATTCTTGGTCGACTCATGAGCTAATCGACTGACTTCTGGAACTGTAGTGCTGCTACTTCTGATACCTCGGCCAGGGCTGAAGATCACGAGATGGAGGATGCTGTTACTTCAAAACCTGGTATGACTCTTGTAGTTCCGTCTTTAGTCGATTGGCTTCTTGTCTCTAATTTTGATTCTTTTCTGCAGCTTCATCTAACGTCGTTATTGACCTCCCCGACGACGACGACGAGGAACCACTGAGGCAGAGGAGGAATAGGAAAGCGTATGCTTGCAAGGCGACTCAGGACGTGCCAGCACCCGAGACGTTGGTCGTGGAGGGAGACAATATCACTCGGCCTACCATATCCTTTGCGGTGCCGTTGACGAGTGCTCGCCCTTCATCGTCGAGTGCTGCTCAACCCTCACTTTTCTCAACCCACCACGTCCCAGAAGACCAAGCCAGTGCTGCTAAAGAAGCAATACGCCAGGCAGGGGTCATGATGGAGCAAGTGAAGGCAATCCGAGAAGCCAGCCAGGCAGCTTATGACGCCAGTTCAGCTCTTCAGAGTAATGTTCAGGTTAGTCGGTCACCGCCTGTTCTGTTAGGATATGATATCTGAAAACCCTTCTTTCTGAAATTCCTAGTGTTTGTCCTACACCTACTGGGTGTGTCGATTGAAATTCCGGGTTAGTGGGGGCACGCTGAATGCACCCACTAGGTGTAGTCCCCAAGGCTATGGTGGACTGCTGGCAGTCGACCATAGTCTTTATGTCTTAAGTTTTTTCCTTACTCGACTAGGTCGAATGGATTCATAGACCGGTGGGGGCACGCTGAGTGCACCCACTGGGTGTAGTCCCCGAGACTATGGTCGACTGCTGGCAGTCGACTACAGTCTGAAGAACACCTCCCATTTTTTTGTTGGTCGACTGGTCGACACTAACTAATAAAACCAGTGGGGGCACGCTGAGTGTACCCACTGGGTGTAGTCCCCGAGACTATGGTCGAATGTTTGTATTCGGCCGTAGTCTTAGAAACGCTATGATTTTTCCTTAGTCACTCAGAAGTGAATTGTCTTTGACATCTGTCGATTGGTTCTTCGCAGAAATCCTGCGATCTTGCGGCTCGTTATACCGAGTTGGAGAACAAACAGATCCAGCTTGAGCTTGATCTAAAACTGGTCCAGGAGAACTTAACGAAGGCGAAGGAGGAAGCAAAAGGTATGTTTGGTGAGGCCCTCGACGACTGCCTTTGCCTCTCGTCTGTTTCAGAGTCTGATCTCACTGTAACTTTGCAGACAAAGTAAGGGATGCCCTGAAGAAGAAAGACCTTGACTTGGCTGAGATGCAGAAAGCGGCTTTAGAGAAGACCAAGCTCGCAGATGAGAAGCTGGCTTCAGTCTCCAAGCTTGACGAAGAAAACACCAATCTGAAAGCTGCTCTTGATGCGGCCAACAAGGAGGTCAGTCGACTAAAAAGTGATAAGATTGCCCTGAGTGACAAGGCCAGTTAGTTGGTGGGAAAGAAGAACGATCTGGAGGCTTATCTGGGTGGACTCGCCAAGAAGCTATTCCTCATGCTTGAAGGTAATCTTTTGTATCAAATAGACATTTTAACTGTGATCTCTCCATTCGACTGTTGTCTTGACTCTGGGGTTGTGCTTGCAGAGTTTTGCCAGAACTTTGAAGAGGAGACTGGTCGACTGGAAATAAACCTGGATCCCATCAACTCTCCTGTGAAAGATGAAGTCGCCATGAATGTGCTCCGGCTCAAATCTCGCATTGCTGCTGTTTTCGACTATCTCGCGAGGCTGAAGGTCGCAACTTCCCGCATCGACACAACACTCTGGACAAGAGAGACGCTTCAGAATGACCTAGAGTCTCTGATGACTCGACTGAACGAGGTTCCAAGTCGAGTGCAAGAGTGGAAGAAGTCTTCTGCCAGGTGCGGCGCGGATGTTGCTCTGTGTCTGGCCTGCGTTCACTGCAAGGACGCGCGAGAGGACAAGCTGGTGGTTCTTAAGGTGGCTAATACCAAGAAGCATGATTTCCGATCTTTCATGGAGACCTTCATCGCCGCTGCCACTCGGATTGCAGATGGAATCGACCTGGATGAATTCGTTGCGCCTTCCAGCCCTCCGCAAGAGGGGTAAAAAACTTCTGAGCTTGATACTTTAAATTTACCTCGGTATGCCGAGTGATTTTTGTAACCGATAAACCTTAATGGGCCTAGCGCCGAGTACTTTCGGTTCCGTTAGATGTTATCTGAACTTGGACTCAACGCTGAATATGTTTGAATTTGGTTTGAGGTGTCTTTTGCAGGCTAGGGTGAAGCGCTTATCGCAATCGACTTGTTCCCCAAAACACTTAGGCGAGCACTGGGCTGCAGCTAAGCCTCCGAGTGGGAGGTCTGCTCCTCACTCGGTAGGATTTTCAAAAACTTAGGCAAGCGCTGGGCTGCAGCTAAGCCCCCGAGTGGGAGGTCTGCTCTCCACTCGGTAGGATTTTCAAAAACTTAGGCGAGCACTGGGCCGCAGCTAAGCCCCCGAGTGGGAGGTCTGCTCTCCACTCGGCAGGATTCTTAAAAACTTAGGCAAGCGCTGGGCTGCAGCTAAGCCCCCGAGTGGGAGGTCTGCTCTCCACTCGGTAGGGTTTTCAAAAATTTAGGTGAGCACTGGGCTGCAGCTAAGCCCCCAAGTGGGAGGTCTGCTCTCCACTCGGTAGGGTTTTCAAAAACTTAGGCGAGCACTGGGCTGCAGCTAAGCCCCCGAGTGTGAGGTCTGCTCTTCACTCGGTAGGATTTTTACGGTGTCTCTCTGAGGAATAAGGCATCAATCGACCTCGTCTTCCTTATGGAGAACACATTATACTTGTGGCGTAGCTCGGAAGGAGAGGATAGCAGTCGACCTGTACCCCGCCTTCCTTGCGGAGCACAGGTTGTACTTGTGGCGTAGCTCGGAAGGAGAGAGTAGCAGTCGACCTGCACCTCGTCCTCCTTGTGGAGCGCACGTTGTACTTGTGGCGTAGCTCGGAAGGAGAGGGTAGCAGTCGACCTGCACCTCGTCCTCCTTGCGGAGCGCACATTGTATTTGAACCTAGGCGAGTGCTTTGACTGCAGCTAAGCCTCCGAGTGAAAGGCTAGCTTACCACTTGGTAGGATTTTGTTTAGCTTAGGCGAGTACTTGGACTGCAGCTAAGCCTCCGAGTGGGAGGCTGGCTCACCACTCGGTAGGATTTGATTGAAACTTAGGCGAGTACTTGGACTGCAGCTAAGCCCCCGAGTGGGAGGCTGGCTCACCACTCAGTAGGATTTGATTGAAACTTAGGCGAGTACTTGGACTGCAGCTAAGCCTCCGAGTGGGAGGCTGGCTCGCCACTCGGTAGGATTTGATTGAAACTTAGGCGAGTACTTGGACTCCAGCTAAGCCCCCGAGTGGGAGGCTGGCTCGCCACTCAGTAGGATTTTATTGAAACTTAGGCGAAACGGATTTGCAGCTAAGCCCCCGAGTGGGAGGCTGGCTCACCACTCGGCAAGGATTTTTTTACAAACTTAGGCGAAACGGATTCGCAGCTAAGCCACCCACTGAGGGAAAATTTTATTTGAACAAATAAAAGTGACAACAATCATTGGGAAAATTATGACACTATTATCTTGTGAAACATGAATTACAGAAGTGCTTTTATTACATTTCCGAGCGGATACTTAAGTGTTAAAGGGGCGGAGAAACTCCGCGTTCCAAGCTCAGGGCTCGTCGATGTTGTGCTCGACGTTGTAAAGACAGTACGCTCCATTGTGGAGAACCTTGGTGATGATGAAGGGACCTTCCCAAGAAGGAGCGAGCTTGTGTGGTTTCTGCTGATCCACTCGGAGAACCAAATCTCCTTCCTGAAAGGCTCGACTCTTCACGTTTTTGGCGTGGAAGCGACGCAAGTCTTGTTGGTAAATGGTCGATCGGATCAGAGCCATCTCCATTTCCTCCTCTAAAAGGTCGACTGCATCCTGCCGTGCTTGTTCTGCTTCAGCTTCGGTGTAGAGCTCGACCCGAGGAGCATTGTGGAGCAGGTCACTCGGCAAGACTGCTTCAGCTTCGTAGACCAAGAAGAACGGAGTTCTCCCAGTCGACCAGTTAGGCGTGGTCCTTAACCCCCAAAGCACCGAGGGAAGTTCGTCGACCCATGCTCCAGCCGCATGCTTGAGATCACGCATCAGTCGGGGTTTCAACCCTTTGAGAATCAAGCCATTGGCCCGCTCTACTTGTCCATTCGACTGAGGATGGGCGACTGAAGCATAGTCGACTCGCGTGCCCTGAGATGTGCAGAACGCCCTGAATTCCTCCGAATCGAAGTTCGACCCGTTGTCAGTGATGATGCTGTGCGGGACTCCATATTTTAATATCAATTCTTCGATGAAGCTGACAGCAGTACCGGCATCAAGGTTCTTGATGGGTTTAGCCTCGATCCACTGGGTGAACTTGTCGACTGCTACCAGCACATGTGTGAAACCGCTTCTGCCTGTTCTCAAGGGCCCAACCATATCCAACCCCCATACTGCGAAGGGCCAGACGAGTGGTATGGTCTTCAAAGCTGATGCGGGCTTGTGTGACATATTGGAGTAAAATTGACATCCCTCACACTTGTCGACTATCTCCTTTGCCATTTCATTCGCTCTTGGCCAGTAAAATCCGGCTCGGTATGCTTTGGCCACGATGGTCCGAGAGGACGCATGATGGCCACATGTCCCCGAGTGGATGTCATCAAGGATTATTCGACCTTCCTCTGGCGTTATGCATTTCTGACCAACTCCAGTCGCGCTTTCTCTGTACAGCTGTCCCCTTATCACAGTAAAGGCTTTAGATCGGCGGACGATCTGTCGAGCCTCTTCTTCGTCCTCCGGGAGCTCTTTCCTCAAGATATACGCGATATACGGTACTGTCCAATCGGGAGTGATCACTAAAGCTTCCATGATCAGGTCGACCACTGCTGGAACTTCAACCTCAGTCGGATCTGTGATACTCTTGGGCTGCGGAGCTTCTTCGGTAAAAGGATCTTCTTTGACTGTTGGAGAATGGATATGCTCCAAGAACACATCACTGGGAATGGCTTCTCTCTTGGAACCTATCTTTGCCAAATCATCAGCCGCTTGATTCTTCAGTCGGGGTATATGATGGAGCTCTAACCCTTCGAATTTCTTTTCAAGCTTCCTCACTGCATTGCAGTATCCAGTCATGGCTGGGCTTCTAACGTCCCACTCCTTCATCACCTGATTTACCACCAAATCTGAGTCGCCATAAACCATAAGGCGACGGACGCCGAGTGAAATGGCCATGCGCAACCCATATAAAAGTGCTTCATATTCTGCTTCATTATTGGAGGAATCAAAGTGGATCTGGAGCACATATCTGAGCTTATCTCCTCGGGGGGAAACCAAAACTACCCCAGCACCGGAACCATTTAACATTTTAGAGCCATCAAAGAACATGGTCCAATGCTCCGAGTGAACTTGAGTCGGCTGCTGTTGTTCAATCCACTCGGCAAGGAAATCTGCTATCGCTTGGGACTTAATGGCTTTCTTTGCCTCAAACTTGATATGAAGGGGAAGGAGTTCAATCGCCCATTTTGCCACTCGACCAGTTGCATCTCTGTTGCGCAGAATCTCTGAAAGTGGGGCGTCGCTGACAACTGTAATGGAATGATCAGAGGAATAATGAGCAACCTTCTTCATGGTCATGTAGATCCCATACACAAGCTTCTGATAATGAGGATATCTATGCTTCGATGGAGTCAAAACTTCAGAAAGATAATACACTGGGCGCTGAACTTTGAAGGATTTCCCTTCTTCTTCCTGCTCGACCGTAAGCACTGTACTGATGACTTGTCCTGTGGCTGCAATATAAAGCAACAGAGGCTCTTTGCTGATTGGAGCAGCAAGCACCGACTGGGTGGAGAGCAGAGCTTTTAGCTCGGCAAACACTGCATCAGCTTCTGGAGTCCACTCGAACTTGTCTGCCTTCTTCATCAGTCGGTAAAGAGGCAATGCCTTTTCACCGAGGCGAGAGATGAATCGACTTAACGCGGCCAAGCATCCAGTAAGCTTCTGGACATCGTGCACCCGCACAGGGCGTTTCATTCGGAGTATAGTGCCAACTTTTTCTAGGTTAGCGTCGATTCCTCGTTCGGAAACAAGAAAATCGAGTAACTTTCCACCAGGAACTCCGAATGTGCACTTCGATGGATTGAGCTTGATATCATACCTCCTGAGATTGGCAAATGTTTCAGCGAGGTCAGTCAACAGGTCGGAACCCTTTCGTGATTTGACCACAATATCATCCATGTACGCTTCCATGTTCCGACTGATTTGAGTGAGTAAACACTTCTGAATCATCCTCATGAACGTGGCTCCGGCATTCTTGAGGCCGAATGGCATGGTGACATAGCAGAAGCACCCGAATGGAGTGATGAACACTGTTTTGATCTCATCGGGTCCATACAGACGGATCTGATGGTATCCGGAATAGGCGTCTAGAAAAGACAATCTCTCACATCCCGCAGTCGAGTCGACAATTTGGTCGATGTGAGGGAGAGGAAAATGATCTTTCGGGTAGGCCCGATTGATATGTTTGAAATCAATGCACATGCGAAGTGACTTGTCCTTCTTGGGGACCATGACGACATTGGCGAGCCACTCGGAGTGGTATATCTCTCGGATAAACTCTGCCGCCAACAGTCGAGACACCTCCTCGCCATTGGCCTTTCTCTTCTGGACGACGGACCGTCGAAGATGTTCTTTGACAGGTTTTGCTGTTGAGTCGACTCTAAGGCGATGCTCAGCCAGCCCCCTGGGAACACCCGACATGTTAGCAGGCTTCCATGCAAAGATGTCCCAGTTCTCACGGAGGAACTGGATGAGCGCTTCTTCCTATTTGGAGTTGAGTGTTGTTGAAATATGGGTCGGAGCTGCGCTGGGATCAGTCGGGTGAATATGAACGGGCTTCGTCTCACCAGACGACTGGAACACTGACTCTGTGGCGGGCTTCTTGGCACGTAACAAATCACTCGGATCTGCATTTTTCTTGTACCCCTCCAGCTCTACCATTGTTATCTGGGCATCCGCAATCTTCGAGCCTTTCTGAAAACACTCTTCTGCCTTCTTCCGGTTGCCAGTGATAGTGATCACACCTTTGGGGCCAGGCATCTTCAATTTTAGGTACACGTAACACGGTCGAGCCATGAACCGTGCATAGGCTGGTCTCCCCAAAATAGCGTGGTAAGCGCTCTGGAAATCCACGACTTCAAATGTCAGCCTCTCTTTACGAAAATGCTTCGAGTCGCCGAACACCACATCCAGAGCTATTTGGCCGAGTGACTCGGCCTTCTTTCCAGGAATGACTCCATGAAAACTCATATTGCTGGAGCTAAGTCTGGACATCGGAATGCCCATTCCTTTTAGCATCTCTGCATACAATATGTCCAGTCCACTCCCACCATCCATCAACACCTTCGTCAGTCGAGTGCCTTTAACGATCGGGTCGACCACTAAAGCTTGCCTCCCAGGGGTGGCTATATGAGTTGGATGATCGGACTGGTCGAATGTAATGGGAGTTTGAGACCATCTCAGATAACTTGGTGTCGCCGGGGCGACCATATTTACCTCACGGTTGATAACCTTCAATCGGCTTTTGCTCTCCACATCAGCGAAAATCATCAGGGTGGAATTAACATGAGGATACCCTCCATCACTGTCCTCCTTGTCCTCAGCTTTGTCCGACTCCTTTTCCTTGTCCTTGGGCTATTTTCCTTGGAACTGCTGGATCAAGAGCCGGCACTGGCGAGTGGTATGTTTCGGGTAGATGAAATTACCCTCTTCGTCTTTCTTCGTGTGGATGTGACACGGCATATCCATCACGTCATTTCCTTCCTTATCCTTCAACTTCTTGGGGTTCCAGGATCCTTTGGGCTTCCCCTTGAATTTGCCCTGAGTCACGGCCAGGGCCTCTCCAGGAGCCGCTGGCTCGGCTTTTCGCTTTTGCTTCCGACTGGAATTTCCTTTTTCCGACTGACTCGGCTTGTACTTGCCACTCCGGAGTCGGTCCTCTTCTTCACCATTCGCGTACTTGGTGGCGATTTCCATCATTCGACTCAGTGTCATATCTCCGGTCCGACCAAATTTCAAACTTAACTCTCGGTTCTTAACACCATCCTTGAAGGCACAGACTGCCTGATGATCAGACACGTTCTCCACCGTATGATGCAAAGTGATCCATCTCTGAATGTAGTCTCTCAGGGTTTCATTCGACTTCTGTACGCAGACTTGCAGCTCTGTCAATCCAGCTGGTCGCTTGCAAGTTCCCTCGAATGTCTTGACGAACACTCGGGAAAGATCTTCCCAAGTGTAAATGCTGCTAGGAGCTAACTGATTCAATCACGCCCTGGTCGAACCTTCCAACATGAGCGGTAAGTGTTTCATGGCCAACTCATCATTACCACCGCCTATCTGTACCGCCACTCAGTAGTCTTCCAGCCAGGTTTCAGGCTTGGACTCACCGGTGAACTTACTTACCCCAGTAGCCAACCTGAAATTGGGGGGTATCACTGCAGCTATGATGGCTCTGCTAAAACATTCTGGACCTGAAACATGAACTCGACTGCTAGTGGGCGCATCTCTGTCATGGCCACCTCGATGAGCTCTGTTCCGGTCGACTAGACCTTGCACGATGATGGACGTCGCGTCAAAGCCTGGTTCCCTGGGGTCGACCGGAACTCGTCGCCCAGCACTGCGCTGGTGCCTATCATCTTGCTGCCGATGAGCGTAAGACCCACCTCTTGGAGGAGGAGTGGGCACTCGACGCCGATCATCGCGGTCGAATCGGTCATCATATTGGTCACGTCGACCCTCGCGTCCCTCACGCCGTGGAGGCGATCTTGGGCTATGAGCCGACTGAACTGTATTCGCAGCGACGAATCGACTGTGAATCCTGTTGCGCGACTGAGACACAGCTGAATTCTGATCTCCCGCTGCTCGGAGCAAATCTCTAATCTGCATCAAGCCTCTGCCAGCCTCCGACTGAGAGGGCTGAATAGACTCTGCTATACGAGCTGCAGCTGCTAAATTCTGAATCGGGGTTCGATATACCTGAGTCGGTTGCGGAAAGAGTTGACATCGACTGGAGTCGGGTACTCGTTGCCGCGCACATTCGTCGAGTGCTCGCTGGAGATTCTCCAGTCGAGTACGTTCAGCCAAGTTGGCCAAACGTGCCTCCTCCAAGGTGCGGGCCTCGGGGGTTTCTCCTGCGATGGGAGTATGCAGGGCATCCATGTTCCGACGACAAAGATCTTCCCTCTGCAGGGAAGTGAGAGGCTCGGGTTGATATTCCTCGTGGGCCTGAGCGGGGTCGCCTCTGCCGTCTAACCCGTCGGTGCGAGGGAAGCCGGGAGGACTACGAGGCCCATTGACCATCAGAACCTCCGCCGCCGGGTCACTGCTGTCGCACTCGGATGCAGTCTCTACGGAGCCAGTCGTCAGATCGAACAGGCAGTAGAGAGATTCGTCGGGCTCGATTGTCGTGACTTGGGTGGTGGCCGATTGGCGAGCTACTGCGTGTCTCACCCACCGCTGAAGCCTCGACCGACCAGAGTGCTTGCGCTGGCGGGAGACAGGGAGGGAGGACGACACAGGAGTCGACCGATACGGAGTCGACAGTTGCCGCAGCAGAACGCCACGGACACACGCCCGAAAATGCGTCGCACCGCGGACGGGGAGCGCGTCGATGTCGAGTGGAGCCTCCTGGAGCCAAGCGGAGTCGTCGGTGATGAAAGTGAGCGCACCGAGACGGATCTTGCGGCCCTCGACCAGAACTCCGCCAAAAACCATGATGAAGGCAATCGGAACAATTGCAACTTCTCCAAAAATCGCTAAGACACCTACCCCAAGGTGGGCGCCAACTGTCGTGGTTCTAAGTCTGACAGTAGAATGGGGGGTAGGTATGGAGAGGCAAGATCCTAGCTATGGAGCAGTTGTACAGACAAGGGGTTTACGAGTTCAGGCCCTTCTCGGAGGAAGTAACAGCCCTACGTCTCAGAGCCCGGAGGCAGTCGACTGGATTATGTGTGCGTAGGTTACAGGGGTGCGAACCCTTTACACTGAGGAGGGGGGTGGCTTATATAGTCTCTGCCAGACCCCTCCGGCCCTCAGTTACGTAGGGTTTAAAGTACATTAAGGCCAGGTGTTACCTGTAACGCCTTACATAAAGTATCATCATGGCCATAAAGACTACTTAATTACAGACCGTTTGGATACAAAGTGGTTCTTAATCTCCTGGTGGTCGAGTGAGTCTTCATTGTCGAGTGTCTTCGAGTCTGTCGAGTGGAATCCCTCTTGGTCGACTGGAAGGTAGTTTCTTCTGAAGATGTCCTTGGGGAGGGTACTTTGGACAGGCCCGTGACCCTACCCCAGGTACATGACTTCATCAAGTCTTGCTGGGTACATTTGCACTCACGTTTGCCTATTTGATTTTTTGCAGAGAGACTTCAGTCTCACTAGTAGTGCCGCGTGGACTTCGACGTTTAGCTTGTTACCTCAGCTACGATCTTGTGCCCTCGGCAGGATCTGGTAGATAGTCAGGCTTCTCAGCCTTTTTCATTTATAGATGTCTGTACTCAGACATGTTAAGCTTCCGCTTGTGTTTTGACTTGTATGCTCTGAATGCTGGGTTGAGAGACCCATGTTTGTAATATCTCGCTCCTTGGAGCCTATTGAATAAAATACTTGAGTTGTAGAGTCATGTTGTGATGCCATGTTGTATTTGCACATATCGAGCATATTGTGTGTATGTTATTGAAATGCTTGGTATGTGTGGGATATGATTATCTAGTTGTTTATCCTTGGTAGCCTCTCTTACCGGGAAATGTATCCTAGTGCTTCCACTGAGCCTTGGTAGCTTGCTAGTGCTCCAAAACACTTAGGCTGGCCGGCATGTGTCCTTCTTCATTCATGTGTCTGTCCCTTCGGGGAAATGTCACGCGATGTCTACCGGAGTCCTGTTAGCCCGCTACAGCCCGGTTTACCTGAGTCCTGCTAGCCTAGTTGCTACAGCCCGGATTCACTCGCTGATGACTGACACATTCGTTGCTGTGTCATGTATGCCTGTCCCTGTAAGTTAGTGCCACTTTGGGTTCACGACTAGCCATGTCAGCCCGGGCTCCTTGTCATATAAGAATACGATTATTTTCAATGAGTAGTTGTAGGTGCAACTTTAGAAAAGAGAATCTGATAAAGCTTTTCTTGCCTAGCTAGCAACACTATCATATACGTGTGACAAAAGGTGCAAACGGTCCCGGGCAAGGGAAGGCGACACCCGTGGGAATACCATGCGTGAGGCCGCAAAGTGATATGAGGTGTTACATGCTAGATCGGTGTGGCTTTGAGTCGAGGTCCTGACAGCTTTGGTATCAGAGCCTGACTGCCTGTAGGATTACCAAGCCAAAATGGTTGAAGTTGAGTCTAGAAATTCTTTAGTTATATAAGGGAATTGATTGTGGGATGGAACGTAAGGCTCTTTTTACTCCTTATACCTTATGCCTTCTGATCCGAGTCATCTTATCTTTCCTACGGGGTTAAGGAACTAGGCTTTCTCTTCTTTCTATCAGGATCATGTGTTACTAATCCGTAGACTTATAGAATTGTTGGACTTAAGCCTCGGTTCAGTTCCTACTACTTCTGTATGTTAACTGTTGATCTCGAAACCTTGATATTGTGCTTCTGAGTGGCTATGCCACCATTTTTGTAGCATGTCACCAATCTTTTTGAGCATTTACAGCCGTTATGCTGTCCGAGTCATCCCAGGTTTCTAAATAATCTGATGCAATTGCAAAATCCTTTCCCTCTATTTTCGATGACCTTTCTGGCCAGGTTAACCACACTAAACGGTGAGTTGAGGTACACTATTGCCTCGACATATATGTTGGAGCTATTATTATGACCCTAGATGTCTAGAGTATCACCTAGTAATCTAGCCATGTCCTGTGTTCCAGTGTGATGATTCTGGCCATCATTCTCGAAAGCATCCCGTGATGCCATTTAGTTAGTAGGTATTCTACTCCTGCGTTTCTGAACCCGAGATTCACACTACTTATTTCATGTTGATAGTGTTTTCTAGTTCCTTTAGGTTATTAGTAACCTTTGCGATAGTTCTGGAGGTTCATGGTATATCGTTCTTCCAAATACCATGAACTACTTATGGCAGCAATTCCTCGTTGAACCAAAAGATCACGACAAAAGTGCTCTCGATGAGTTCTCGATTCTATGTTGTGACCCTGCCAGTCCTACCTCTCTGCATGAATTGTCCAGAAGAAATATGTTGAACTCGTTCGACATTCTAATCCATGCATCCACAACTCAGAAAATCATATGTTCTTTTGAGTTTTCCCTCTTAGTTGTCTTCTGACCCTCGTCTATCAATTGATAGACAGGAGTAGTTGTGCAACCGTGTTCATCGATGCCTATTACTCTTGTGGTCCGCCAAGCCATTCTATTCGGAATGACTAGTAGAAACAAACTCCAGTACCTCATCCACATCCAGGATTGGGTCAAAGTAGTTGTACCTCGCAGATCAAAATGCTAGCCCAGCTTTTGTTCTGTTCTACCTTGTTGTATTACCATCTTTATATCAAGAATACCATGGGAATTGCACACCATCCTATGAACTCTTGATATAGTGATACTCTCTTTATCAGTACTCATTTCTCGGTCCCCGTGTTGTTGCAACCAGAATACTGACAAATGAATCGTGATGTGTGAAATCAATACTCCAAGCAACTCTGTTGCTTGGTAGTTAATGGACAATAATATCATTCTTAGCGTGTTGGTTATCGAATCACTATTCTAGGATTGATCGTGCAACCTTGTCCTTATTTCTGGTGCACTCCTCGACCTTTGAGTTAGGATTGAAATCCTTGCTCTTCTGATCATGTCGTCTTGCCTTGAAAAGCAAGATTGATCTCGAGCTTAGAGACATATCGGTGGTTCGTGATTTTCCAGATATCTTCACGGAAGTATCACCAGGCCGTCCCCTGACCGATATGTTGAGTTCGTGATCAAGTTGGTTTCTTATAAACCACCCCCTTCTCCAAGAATCCATGTTGGATACCCCTGAGCTAGTTGGCTAAGCTAAACAACAACTTGGAGAGTTGGAGAATAAAAGCTTAATCCACTTAGTTCACCTCAAAGGGATATCTTGTGTGTGTGTGTGTGTGTTGAAGAAAGATGATACCTTCATTGATTGAACCTCGTGATCAATTGTTGGAGCTATGGTCTTATCCAGTCTTTGATTTGAGCGTGGGCTATCATCAAATCAAATTAGAACCAACGATGTTCATAATGTTGTCTTACTCATGGTTGATCCCTCGAGCATACACCATTATATCTTTTGGGTCTGACCAATGCTATCACTTGTTCACATAATTATGGAATTCAATCTTCATGGAAACCTGGATGAATTGTTGTTGAGCCCATCGACGACATCCTTATCTTCTCCATAATCTTGTTGAACATTAAGCTAGTATTGGAAACTTTTATAGACATTATCTTCATGTTCCGTTCATGAAGCATATGCTCGGCTGAAAGGAGTGACTTCCTCTAATTCACGTCCACTTGATGTAAGTTGCCACCGTGAGTTCAAGAAAGGTTGTTTTTGCTTCCTTGGAACCATCCCAAGTTAGTCACACATGTGCGAAGTGCTCTATGGTTTGATAGGTTGGCCGCCTCCATTCTATATGTGTTTCCTAGCACACCAAGCCACTGATTGATTTGTTCAAGGAGAAGAAGTTCCTTCTTAAGAATCATGACTTATGTTAGGACTTCGTTATCCTAGATGATGGTTCCCCAACCTGAACTTGGTAGTATTTTATTATAAGACTACCACGTGGTCACGCTTGTCTCGGACAACGTGTTCACATGTTTGTAGCAAAACCAGCTCATATTTTGGAGCTTACTACCGTAGTCATTTCCCGAGAATCTTGCAACATCGTCTCGTCGATTTGTGTTGCAAACTATCATTTTTCTTTCTAGACTCGATGAGTCTGGAATATCCTGACACCAACCAGATCTGAATCTCAGGCAGATATGATGGTTGGAACGTTTCCCAAGAACTATAATATTGGTCTCTGTGTAACCCGGTAAAGTGGATGTCGTGGCTGAAACACCCAGCCGGAAGACCTATTATTGTAGTATCTTGATTGAAGAAGTTGGCCACATCCCCATAAGGATTTCGCAGGATTTACCTCCGTAGTTATTCCTTATGGATTCTTGAGCTTCCGAAGTCCGACCTGTTACTTGATGTTCTAGATACCAAACCATTTCAATGAATGGGTTACGCTAGCACATCAAGGAGAACATTAGAAGCGGAGTGCTAAATGTCTCTCAGTCGATCATCCAGATTTTGTCCCCTTGGCCTCGCTAAGGTGAAATCTAAGAAAGTTTTATCTTCCTTTGCATCTGCATCCTCCACCATTATCCATCATGGTAGTATGTTGTCTTGCCAGGATCCTTGACACGGATATTGGTAAAACCTTGATGAATATGGAAATGCTCAAGTTCTTGAGAGCACGCGCAAGCACTAGGCATTATCACCGGCACTAACTGGGATTGCTTCCAGTTTTCTTCGGTTATGCTATAACCATTCCAACAGTGGAATTATTCCCTACTATTGAGTTCCTCCCCAGTTACTAAAATCATCCCTTGTGTTGTTTTCAACAAGGTAATCCACATCATCCATTCTAATCCGGGTATGCCATTCTCCCGAACCCCTCCAAACGATCGCTCGAGTATTGCCCTAGGCTGGTTTAGAGAGTCTCAATGATCTCTATATCAAAGGTAATTCTTTTTGCCACCCAAGGTAATAATCTACGAACCACCCTCCTCCAGGATGTCTCGCTGTGGTATCATGGCAACTCAACTCCTCGCTACGTTGACAACCGTTTACCACCCTTTTAAGTGTGGAATTGTTGTCTACCTAATGAACCCTCGTCATCTGTTCCACTCCATCCCTCTAGATGTGTGCTTCGTGTCTCAGCTCGACAGATGTTGCTATGTCTCATTCCGTGAGTTAATCATGAGTTGTTCGATCTTCGAGAAGATCGATCCTTCTAGAGTCTCCTTATCCTCTCGTTGTCGTGTGGCTGGAGTTCTCAGAGCAAGACGGCGAGCAAAGATGTGATTGAATCAACGTTCATTTGAAGTGCAACCTGGATCGTGAAGATTTTGCGTTAATTGTGTTCCCCCTTCATCTTACCCTACACTTGAATCTTGGGACGAGATTCTTGTTTAGTGGGGGTGAGTTGTCACATCCCTAGTTCTGGTATGCTCTAAGCTAGATAGTCATGTGTTGCATCATGTTTAAATTCTTTCAAAATTGAAATGGGGTCTGATCAAACCCTAGCACCAGATCAAATCAAATAGGTTCAACTAAAATATTTTCAATGAACCCAAAATGCCCTTCAAAAATGTTCATCATCTTTGCCTTGGTCTAGAACCTCTCACAAAAATGGTGCACAAATTTCTAGGTCATCCAAAGGTCACTGGATTAAATCATATGTTATTTGAATTTGGGCATTTAAATGCTAGTAAATATTATAAATGCCCAAATAATCCTAAACTGAAATGTTCCATGTTGGATATATTCTATACAGTGGGCATGTGCAGTTTGGTGATTTTTGAAAGGGTCTAGGTATTTTTAGAAAAGCCACAAAGGTTACAGAAAAATAGAAATCCGAAACAAAAGAAGAGAGGGAGAGAGAAAGGAACTTACCTGGGCTTACCTCATCTGTGCAGCCACCTGGCGGCCCAAGTGGCCGGCCTAGCCCACCTG
Source organism: Triticum aestivum (assembly GCF_018294505.1). Classification (NCBI taxonomy): domain Eukaryota; kingdom Viridiplantae; phylum Streptophyta; class Magnoliopsida; order Poales; family Poaceae; genus Triticum; species Triticum aestivum. The sequence goes on along the minus strand of NC_057807.1, from coordinate 269,032,073 downwards.
CCCCCCTCCCCTGTCGTCTTCCTCCATTGCCAGGAGGATGGGCGAGTGGCCGACACACGCCGACGCACGCCGGGCCACCTCCTGCTTGCAGCTTCGCCATGGCCTCTTCGGGTGTCGCCACGCAGCCCCCCGACCTCTCTCTCACTCTCCCCGAGCTTCCCCCCTCCTCTGCTCTCTTTCCTCCCGTGCCCAAGCACCATCGTCGCTGCCGCTCACTATTGTCGTGGACACAACCACTGCCTCGCCTCGTCGAAGCGCTCAGAAGCTCCGCCTTGACCCCCTCTTCCTCCCCACTGAGCCACGCCCTGCCGGAAGCCCTGCAGCATCGTCCCCGACCTCGTCTTCAACCTCTGACCACCATCGAACTCACCGGGGATTCGCAAGCTCCAGCCCATTCCCAGCCTCGTTGTTGCCTCTGCTGGATTCACCGTGAGCCCCTGCCCCTTTCCCCTCTCTCCCCATGCTCGTCCGCGCCTTCTAACCACCGTGGCCGTCGGAGCCGACAGCTCCTCGCCACCGGTCATGTCGCCACCGTGACTACGACCGTGCAAGAACGCGCCCGAGCCCACCGCTGCACTCGCTGCACTCCCGCGAGTCGATCACGACCATCCACGGCTCCGGACATGCCCCGTAACACGCAAACTGCCATTGGCCGAACTCTGGCCGCCGCCGCGAGTTCGCTTCTGACGAGCTCGGTCCACCCCAGCTGCTACTGCTTGCCCCGTTAGATGCGCGTGAATGCCAGCTCCCCGTAGAGCCTCTCCGCCGCTCGTTTGGTCGCCTGAGCTGCGATTCCGAGCACCTCCGCCGTCTCTGGCGTGGTCGGCGACGAGCCGTGGACCAAGTCCGGCGAGGTTGACTCATTTGACCTGGGGTTTGACCCCCCCAGGGTCACTTACATGCGGGCCCGTCTCTGTTAACCTTTAGTTAGATTTAGATTAGTGTTAATTAACCCTGACAGTTAGTTTAGACACTGACCAGTGGGCCCAAGCCCTAATTAACCTAGGTTAGTGCTAACGTAACACTAACTAACTCTGTTAGTTAGTTGTTACACTAACATGTGGGTCCCAGCCGTCAGGTTTGACCTGGGCTGGCGCCTTTGACCTGATGACGTCACCCCGATGTCATGCTGGCGCAGTTAATATTTTTCTATATTTATTCTTACTCTAGAAATTCCAGAAAATGCCCTAAACTTCTAAAAATCATAGAAAATAATCTATAACTCAGAATGAAATAAGTTATATATGAAAAATGATCAGAAAAATCCAATCTATTCATCTGCACTGGTTTCATGCACGTTAAAGCAACTTAAACCTGCTGTTTATATCAAAACATGATAGTGCACTTTATAAAGTCATAGTTTGAGTTTGAACTTGAACCTTGGGTTCAAAATAACTCAAACCCATCTGGTTGTAGCTGCATTAGGCCAAACCATAGCATATTGCCATGTCATGATCATGCATCATATTGTGCATTGCATTGATTGTGTTTCCTTCTATGTTACCGGTATTTGTTCCTTCTCAGTAGACGTGTTCCGATGATGAGTTTGATGACACCGATGAAGAGCTATATCATCTTCACAAGTGTCAGGCAAGCAAAACCCCCTTGTTCATTCCGATACAATCCCACTCTCTCGCTTCTGCTCTCTTTTACTGCATTAGGACAACAATGATTCATCTGCTACTTGCTGCAGTACTTGAACCCCTTATCCTTTGCATGACATGTCATTGCCACAGTAAATAGATGAAACCCACTAGCATGAGTAGGAGTTGTTTGAGCCCTGATGTGCCTACTCATTCATGCTTGTTTGTCATGTCTGCTACTGCTTAGAGTTGAGTCAGATCTGATTCATTAGGGATGAATTGGAATGGTGTTGAACATGTCCTACTGTGTGTGAGCTAAGTGTGTGAATACGATTTGGTAAGGGTAGCGGTGAGAGGCCATGTAGGAGTACATGGTGGGTTGTCTCATTGAAGCCGTCCTTAGGAACTTTGTTCTATGTTTGTGATCCATGAAACAGTTACTACCACGCATTGGGCCCGAAACCAATGGACCCTCTCGGCTTCTTAATCACCCTTGTCCTCTGTCCAGGAGTTGCAAGTAGTTTATGGTGTTTGTAGTATGATGGAGGCTGTGGGCAGCGCTGACCCGAGGGGTGGGCTGTGATGCGGTAGGCACGTGGTACAGTGTACCGGGCGCCCGTTTGGTGTCTCGGGAACCCTGCACACATCATTCGGGGTCGTATGTAGAAACCTCGGCCGGACTCCCTGCGGATGGAACCTGAATAGGCGATAAACCTGGACTAGAGACTTGAGTGTTTAGGTAGGGCGTGGCCGACACCCACATTGGGATTCTGCTTGAAGGTTGCCGAGTACATGTCGTGTAAACGACGGTAAGTGGTGAGAGCGTGTGTGAAGAAGTACACCCCTGCAGGGTTAACATCATCTATTCGAATAGCTGCGTCCGCAGTAAAGAACCTCTGGGTTGCCTATACAGTTCATAGACAAGTGAAAGTGGATACTCTAAAATACGCAAGATAAGCGTGAGTGCTATGGATGGCAATCTCGTAGGGAGACGGGAGCGGATCCATAATGGTGTATTGATATGGTGAATATGTTGACTCGTGTGCACCACCTCAAAAGAGTTACTTGTAGTCGTAGTTCAGGATAGCCACCGAGTCAAAGCTGTCTTGCTGCAGTTAAACCCCACCATCCCCTTTGTTGATACTGATGCATATGTAGTTAGTTCTGATGTAAGTCTTGCTGGGTACATTTGTACTCACATTTGCCTATTTTATTTTTTGCAGAGAGACTTCATCTCACTAGTAGTTCCGCATGGACTTCGATGTTTAGCTTGATACCTCAGCTACGATCTTGTGCCCTTGGCAAGATCTGGTAGATAGTCAGGCTTCTCAGCCTTTTTCATTTATAGATGTCCGTACTCAGACATGTTAAGCTTCCACTTGTGTTTTGACTTGTATGCTCTGAATGCTGGGTCGAGAGACCCATGTTTGTAATATCTCGCTCCTCGGAGCCTATTGAATAAAATACTTGAGTTGTAGAGTCATGTTGTGATGCCATGTTGTATTTGCACATATCGAGCATATTGTGTGTATGTTATTGAAATGCTTGGTATGTGTGGGATCAGACTATCTAGTTGTTTATCCTTGGTAGCCTCTCTTACCGGGAAATGTCTCCTAGTGCTTCCACTGAGCCTTGGTAGCTTGCTACTGCTCCGGAACACTTAGGCTGGCCGGTATATGTCCTTCTTCATTCCTTTGTCTGTCCCTTCGTGGAAATGTCACGCGATGTCTACCGGAGTCCTGTTAGCCTGCTACAGCCCAGTTACCGGAGTCCTGCTAGCCCAGTTGCTACAGCCCGGATTCACTCGTTGATGACCGACACGTTCGTTGCTGGGTCATGTATGCCTGTCCCTGTAAGTTAGTGCCACTTTGGGTTCACGACTAGCCATGTCAGCCCGGGCTCCTTGTCATATGGATGCTAGCGACACTATCATATACGTGTGCCAAAGTCGCAAATGGTCCCGGGCAAGGTAAGGCGACACCCGTGGGAATACCGTGCATGAGGCCGCAAAGTGATATGAGGTGTTACATGCTAGATCGGTGTGGCTTTGAGTCGGGGTCCTAACACCTTGAGTGCGGCCTGATGACAGATCTAGGTCATGTTCATCGAGGCGGCGGGGTGTGGCTGGCAAGGGCTCGAATCCGTCGAAGATCAAGTCTCCGCTGATATCGCAGTATAATTCAAGCTTCCAAACCTGACCTGATGGCCAGGGGCATAGCTGTCGATCTGCTCCAGGTGGCCAAGTGAGTTGGCCCGCAGTGCGAAGCCGCCGAATACAAAGATTTGTCCGGGGAGGAAAACCTCCTCCTGGACTGCATTGTTGTGGATGATTGAAGGAGCCATCAAACCTTTTGGTGACGACACAACGGAACTCTCAATGAAAGCACCAATGTCGGTGTCAAAATCGGCGGATCTCTGGTAGGGGGTCCCGAACTGTGCGTCTAAGGTCGGTGGTGACAGGAGACGGGGGACACGATGTTTACCAAGGTTTGGGACCTCTCTATGGAGGTAATACCTACTTCCTGCTTGATTGATCTTGATGAATATGAGTATTATAAGAGTTGATCTACCTCAAGATCGATATGGCTAAACCCTAGAAGTCTAGCCTGTATGATTATGATCTTCTCCTACGGACTAAACCCTCTGGTTTATATAGACACCGGAGGGGGCTAGGGTTATACAAAGTTGGTTACAGAGAAAGGAATCTACATATCCGAGTCGCCAAGCTTGCCTTCCACGCCAAGGAGAGTCCCATCCAGACACAGGAAGAAGTCTTCTATCTTGTATCTTCATAGCCCAACAGTCCGTCCCGTGCACATAGTCCGGCTGTCCGAGGACCCCTTAATCCAGGACTCCCTCAATCGTCTTTTGATCTCATTGGATATTCTAACTCTGACTATGCTGGAGATCGGGTGGACCGCAAGTCAACATCAGGCACATGTCATTTCCTCGAACGATCCTTGGTATGTTGGTCCTCGAAGAAGCAGAACTGCGTATCACTCTCTACTGCTGAAGTTGAGTACATTGCTCCTGGATCTTGCTGTGCTCAATTGCAATGGATGAAGCAAACTCTCAAGGACTATGGCATCAATGTGAAGAATGTGCCACTCTACTGTGACAATGAGAGTGCTATCAAGATTTCTCACAACCCAGTTCAGCACTCGAAGACAAAGCACATCCAGATTCATCATCATTTTCTTCATGACCATGTGTTGAAGGGCGACATCTCCATCGACCATGCAAATACTGAAGATCAGCTGGCAGATATCTTCACAAAGCCCTTGGATGAGAAGAGATTTATCAAATTGCGGTGTGAGCTAAGTATCTTAGAATTTTCGAATGTTCTTTGAAAAGGACACACATCCTAACACTTATGCAAAATTGATGACTTAGATGTGCAACCCACGCAGTAACGTTTTTCTTCAATCAATGAAGACTAACCCTCTAAGTGTAAAGAAATTAATGAAGAATTTGATTCTCATAACCCTACGACAATTGTATGCGGTGTCTGAAATCATCATTCTTATACGGTGGGTTACGCCACCAACCAAAGTTGAAAATCTTCAATTTGAGATTTTGCAATTTCTTCATTTTTTAAATTCTTCAACTTTGCAATTTCCTCAGTCCTTCCGACTATATGTTCTTCATTTCTATATATGTATTTGAGTTTTTCATGTCCTCTACAGCATTCACTTATAGCTATTTCTTCAAGTTGCTTTTTCATCTAAGTGAATGTGACCGGACTCGTTCCCCCTCTATGCTGAACTCAACCCAGTCTGTTCACAAATTCTTCATGTGCATTCTATTTGAAACCCGTTCAAAATCTTCACTGTGTCCTTGACAGCTGAAGAATTTGCGAACGAAACATAATTTTCATATCTAATTTTTCGGCTTTTGCCGCTCAAGTCCTTCCGCGTCCCACGACAGGATTAAACAACTCACCCACGATCTCACACGATCTCCACCTCTCAGTACGTGGGTGACACATGTTGCTAGGATAACAAGGGTCAGGGGTACGCTCGTCCAAATTCCTCGGAGGAGCGGTTTTTCACTTCGGTTATAAATACCCCTCCCCTTTCACCTCAGCTCATTTACTCTGCTTGACCTCTCTCCTTCGCTCGAGCTCTCTGACCTAGCGCCGCTGCTAATCTCCATCATCGCCGGTGAGGAAGAGCTTAGCTGCCTCAACCTCGTCGCCGTCGTACTCGCACCGGCCGCGAAAATCTTCACCTCCGCCACCGCTGTAGCTGTCTTCCTCCACCAAGTTAGGGCGTGGAAGACCTAAACAGACAAACTTCCATAGTTTTTCTCACAGTTCGTCGTGTTCTTCGTCAAGGGTAAATAAAAATCGCTTTTACTACCCTTGTTGATTCTGATGATTTACTCAAAATCTTCAAAAGGTGTTTATTCTTCAACTTCCATATCCTTAAAACACCATTGTGCTTCTGTTCTTGATCTATTTCTCTAAGATATATTTTTCTTCAAGATTCCTCAATTGTGTGGATTTCCAATCTATACAACTCTGGAACCTATAGACAAGAACTCTTAGTGAAATTCCTCAAGACACCCCTAGTCAAATTCCTCAAACTTGATTCCTTTTAAAATAAATTCTGAGACCGCATATGACCTCTCCAAATACTTCGCACCTATACTCTGTTCCTAGGTACACATGTCTGCTGCTGAATCACTAGGTTCTCATCAACTTAACTCATTTGCAGTGTTCCTCGAAGATAAACTGCATACTTGTTCCGAGACATCCATTGTTCAGAATCCTCAGTTGAAGAATATGGCTGAAGAAAAGTGTCCTCAGAAGGGAGAAAAAGGCCTGAAACTAACACTGCTTTTGAGATCCCTGAAGAAATCTATGAACAATATTGTACTTCTGATGAGGCCACTCATGGAAAGGAGAACAAAAATCAGCGCAAGGCGCGCATTCAGAGTATTGAACACAGATGGACACAGGAATGGAGGGATTACCGCTATGTCACTCCAATGTACACGAAGAATTCGCAGTAAAGCCTCCATGCCCAAGGCCTCCATTGGCTCTAGGCCAAGAAGATGATCCCTCTAGCATCAGAAGAGGTGGGGAATTTCCCAAGGAATGGGCCAAGCGCCAAAGAAAATTGGATAAGGTAGCAAAAGAGGTAGTGAAGAAATTAAATGAAGATTCTGCTGCTGCTGTTGAAGCCTCTGCTAGTCAGCCTAAGAAGGCCATGAAGAAGAAATCTGCTGCGAAGCCATCTTCTTCTGCAATGCCCTCACGACCCAGCTCTTCAAAGCCCTCAGGGCCATCTGCTCAAGCAAAGCCCTCAGCTGCACCTGGAAAGTCCTCAGCACCTGTGCACCTTGCCACGTGCCAAAGGACTACATGCTTCTCAATTGCTTCAGGAGCTTCAGCAAGTTCCTCAGCTCAGCCTCAGCTGCTGAAGAAAAAGGCTGCTGCTGGACGCGGATCCATGCCAAGTCCTCACAAGAAGCAGGTCGCCTTTGAAGTTCCGTCGTCTGACGATGAAGCTGATGATGAAGAACTTGCAGAAATCATTAGAGACTGACAACACCGGGCCGCTAGTGCCAAAGGCAGTGCTGTGCCACTTTTGCTGGATCCGAAGAAGATCCTTGATTTCATCAATCTTTGGCATAAAGAGCCCAACACACCTCTTCCTGATCTGAACCTCACACCTGGACAAAGTCACATGTTGACTTCCTTCATCGCTGAAGAAAAGTGGAAATTCGACAAGGCAAGATCAGTGAAGAAAGCTCAGTACAAGAAGGAGCATCATCTGAAGAAAAATGTCTTGAAAATGTCCACTGAAGAACTTGTGACTATACAATCTGAAATCAAAGCTCTCAGTGATGAATTTGACACCTATCGTGCTGATTGGCTAGGTAATGTCAGATTCATCAAGCTGGCAAAAGGCCTCAAGACCAACATTGCTGCTGAAACGCAACAAGAAATTCCTCAGGGTGAAGCATCTGCTCAGCCCACTAAAGAACATGCCAGCACAGCTGATGAAAATCAGGCTAGTGATGACACTGAGAGTGCCAAGGCTGATGATGCTATTCCAGCTCTTGATGAAAATGCCAGGGCAACCACCAATGTTGCACCTGAAGATGAACCCAGGCCAGCTGAAGAATCTGCTGCTGCGCCTGAAGAGTCTGAATCTTCCAGGGCAACTTCAATAGTTGTGCCTGAAGAAACTGTGCCTCTTTCATCTGCTCTCCTTGCAAAGTCTTCACAGATGAAAAGCACTCATCTTCCTTCTGCATCAGAGGCAAAGAAGACAAAAGATGCAGAAAGGGCAGCTGTGAAGAAAAGGAAAGCATTAGATGCCTCAGAGTCTTCAGCTCGAAAGGAAGTGAAGACTTTGACGAGCTCATACAAGAATCCAACTGATGCTGTTCCTCTGACTGTCATGCCATCAAAGAAGATTGTTCCTTTTGGTGAAGAATATGTCACCACTGATGACATTGATTAAGAAAATCCCTCTGCTGCTACGTCAGAGCAGTTGGATGATGAAATTGAAGTGGATGAAATCCCTTCACCACTATAGGTATCATCGTTGCTACCTCAATTCACTGCTGAAGAGGCAAACGTTGAAGAAATTAAAGCTGAAGAAAAGGATGTGGACATCGGGTCTACGACTCCAGTGCTGAATGATGATTATTGGGAAAGTCATCATCCTAATTCTCCTCTAACCACTCCTCTGCAACAAATTCCTCAGTCCCCCATGCAAACTGAAGAAATTCATACGGGTTCTGATCAAGGTCAAGCTTCTCTTCATTCTATCCCTGAAGAAGTTCCAGCCACTAGTGCTGATGAAATGGAGAAGAAAACAACAGAAGAAACTGCTCCTGAGATTCCTCAGCCTGAGGCTCCAGAGTTTGTGCTTCAAGAGGCTGTGAAGACTTCCACTGCAAATCTTCAGCCCAAGCCACAGAATCGTCACCCCGAGAAGCAGAAGTTCAAGGCTGATGACTTCTCCGCTGAGCATCCTTTATTCTTTGATTTCAATCCTTATGACTCTTCTCGTCTTTGCCGCAAGCGTTTCTGGACTGATTCTCAGATGAATTTTTATTCAACACTGCTGTTTGACAAGGATAAAGTGTTTGACCATATGCAAATTCCTCATGTGGATATGGAGTCTCTTCCATGTTTCACCCCAGTCCTCAATGTTCTTCACGATGCAAGACTACTCAACTTCTGCACCGACATCTATGACTAGAATGAAGAGCTTATTCTTCAGTTCTATGCCACTTTGCATCTGACAGGAAATGTTGACAATGTGAATTCATGGGTTCTGGACTGGATGACTGAAAATAGTCATCACAAAGCTCCGACCTTTGAATTGCTTCATGCTGTCCCAGTCAGTCCACCCACTAAAGGTGCTCTGAAACTATATGAAGAACCTTAATTGCAAAATCATCTGATGTAAGTGCTGACGAAGCCTTCGAAGGCAGGCCAAGCTCCAAGGACCAATTTCCTCGTCAAGGATCTGCTATATGTGCTAAGTACTGTCTATCGCATTCTGGCCAAAACCCTCAGTCCTATTAAGGGCAACAACTCTGAAGAAGAAGAAGTTGTTGGCATCATGAAGAATCTGCTTTTCAACATCATGCATGGTATTCCAATCAACTATCATGATTTCTTAATGAGGACTTTGGCCAATGCTTCTTTGTCACCTTTTGAGTTGAAGCCTTACGCTCCCTGGATCATGAAATTCATCAGATCAAGGACTTCAATTCATTACAAGGCTTATTTTCAGAATCATCTCAGCTATCTGCCCCCAATTGAAGTCCTCAAACGAACTATTTCCTCAGCCGATGAGAAGGGCAAGGCTGCAATTATTAATGAAGGCACTCGTCCTTTGGATGGTCAATTTCGAAAGGCAGCATCCTACTCAACCAATGATAACTCCGCCACTCATGATACTACTGCAAATGCTTCAAAGCAATATCCTTAGGCAACTGCTCCGCATGTGATGACTGATCGTGAGCTACTTCTAAGTCTTCATCAAAAGGTGGATGGAAATCACAAGTGGGTCAAGCGTCAGTTTGGTGCTATTCTTCAGAACATGACTGTCACTCAGAACGCTGTGAAGAAGAATCACCATTATCTGCATCAAGTCTTCGACCGCACCTAGGCTATTATTTTGCATATCTACACTTATGATGAGCTCAAGAAGATGGACTTCCAACAGGACTTTGAATGGTCTCATCCACCTTCGAAGAAATTCAAGAAGGTCAAAGTTCCTCAGCTGGTCGTCATCTCATATTCTTCATCACACGAGACAGACGAAGCTAAATATTTGGATGACACTGCGGCAGGCCCTACAACAACGGACGACCCCAACAAAGTTGGCGCTCCTCCATCAACATCATGATGATATTCTTCAGGGGCATTAGTCCTCATTTTTCGTCCCTTTTGGTCATTTGATGACAAAGGGGGAGAAATTTAAGTTAGTCTTCAAGCGGGTCTATAATATGGGCATTTTTTGTTGAGTTACAATCTCGTTCTTCTGATGTGTTTGATTCGCCGAGTTGTAAACTTAAGTCCTATGGTGGTCTGATACTTTTGACTAATTTCCGCATGCTTAATTCCACAAGTATTTAATGTACGCATGCTGAATTTCGTCAATCACCATATTTCATCATGAATTTCAAATTCTTCATACGATATGTTAAATGCGTGTATGAACTACAGGATATAGGGGGAGATCTCCATGATATTATTCTACAATGTGCATTTGCTATCCAAAGTAAGTTCCTCAAATATGCAAATCTTCAGGGGGAGTTCTTCTATATCTTGCAATCAAATTCCTCAATACTTAGCACTTTCAATTGATATGTTTATCCCTGTTGAAAACTTAACCTATTTGTCATCAATCACCAAAAAGGGGGAGATTGTAAGTGCATCTAGTGCCCCTTAGTGATTTTGGTGTATTGAAGACTTATAGGTTAAGGGACTAATATGTTTGTGAGTGTACACATGCTCTATAAGTCGATGAGGAGTTTGATATTTACGATGAAAGTCGACCCCTAAAAATGTATGTCTTCAGCTGAAGACTTTGGTTCTCCTGGAGATTTTGTAAGTAAAGAAATTGGTGTGACCTTGAAGACTTGGATATTCATGTGAGGATTATGAAGCGTGAAGACTTTTGTTTTTGTAGTTTCATTTTCTCTTTCTCGAGTCATAGGAAACACCATACTGTTAAAGGGGGTCGAGGTAATACTAAGGAAAGTGATTTCCAAGTGATGCTCATCTCAAAATCCTATACCTACCCAATCCTTTCGAGTGAAGCCATTGGAAATCTCATATCAGTTCAGACAATTTCTTTAGTGACAGAGACGAAGATCTTCTAGTCTCTGAGGAATTTGTTCTGACTGAGGAGTTAGGAATTCACTAGTGCGGATTGCCTACATAGTGAGGATCATGATAGCCCCGAGGAATTTGAACCTCATCTTTCCGACCATTGCTGTGCTATGCGCCAGCTGTCCAAAATATATACCCGCCTAACGGTCATATCATTGAAGGGCATTTATGTCTTATCATGTCGGGCTGCTCCCTAGGCTATAAATAGCGCCCCCCCTACAACCACTAGCTGGTTGGCTACTCCGAGAGAAACTGACATTTGTCATTGAGAGCATCCCATCCTCCAAGGACTTTGAGCGAAAATCATCAAGTGAGGAAAACCCAAAACCCAAACCCAAACACCTACAAACCCAAAGTGATTGAGCATCACTGAAGAGATTGTTCCTGTGTGGAACCGCCGCTTGTTACCTTTGAGAACTGTGTATCCTCCAGACGGTTAGGCGTCATGGTCTGAGCATCCAAGAGGAATTGTGGATCACCGAGTGACCAAGTCTGTGAAGGTTTGGAAGTCACGTGAAGACTTACACGAGTGATTGGGCGAGGTCTGTGTGACTTTAGCTCAAGGAGAATATGGTGAGGACTATGTGTTCGGGACTGTGTGTCCTCGAGTTTAAATACTCAGCCGCTCCAACCAGATGTACAACTGTCATAGCAGTTGGAACTGGTCTACCAAATCATTGTCTTCGCCAAGCCAATTGGTTCTATTTCCTCAACCCTTTCACTTCCTCATTCATGCATTGATGGACCTGATCATTACTGTTTGAAGGTTTTGACTGAAGAGTTTCTCTAATTCCTCAATCCTAATTCTTTAGTCTCATAGTCTTCATCCTACTTATCCTATTTTCATGCCATCTGTACTCTGTGCTTGTTTTCATTTCATCATGATGACTATGCTGTTGCTCTGTTATGCTTATACTTGAGTACTTATTCCGCTGCTAGTGTGTCGTTGCTTAGGAATTTCTTCACCTAGAAATTCCTCAGTAAGGAATTTATAAAAATCACCTATTCACCCCCCTCTAGTTGACATCGACCGACTCATGCCTGCATCTAGAGTATGTAGTTTATAAAGAATAGAGTAACGCATTAAGTAAGATGACATGATGTAGATGAATAAACTCAAGCAATATGATGTAAACCCCATCTTTTTATTCTCGATGGCAACAATGCAATACGTGTCTCGCTACCCCAACTTTGTACTGGGTGAAATCACGCAAGATGGGACCCAAAGCTAAGCACCTCTACCATTGCAAGAAAAACCAATCTAGTTAGCCAAACCAAACCGATAATTCGAAGAGAAATACAAACATACCAAATCATGCATATAAGAATTCGGAGGAGATTCAAATAATATTCATAGATAAGCTGATCATAAATCAACAATTCATCGGATCTCAACAAACACACCACAAAAGAAGATTGCACCGGATAGATCTCCAAGAACATCGAGGAGAACATGGTATTGAGAATCGAAGAGAGAGAGAGAAGAAGCCATCTAGCTACTAGCTATGGACCCGTAGGTCTGTGGTGGACTACTCACGTTTCATCGGAAGGGCAATAGAGTTGATGTAGATGCCCTCCATGATCGAATCCCCCTCTGGCAGGATGCCAGAAAAGGCCCCTAGATGGGATCTTATGGAACAGAAGGTTGCAGCGGTGGAAAAGTGTTTTCATGGATGCTTCTGGTGGTTTGGGATTAGATGTGAATATATAGGAGGAAGATCTAGGTCAGGGGGTTACCGAGGGGCCCACAAGGTAGGGGGCGCGCCCTACCCCCCTTGGCGTCTTCTGTTCAAGAAAAATCATCATGAAGTTTTATTCCATTTGGACTCCGTTTAGTATTCCTTTTCTGCGAAGCTCAAAAACAAGGAAAATAACAAAAACTGGCACTGGGCTCTAGGTTAATAGGTTGGTCCCCATAATAATATAAAAAAGCATATTAATGGATATAAACATCCAGAACAGATAATATAATAGCATGGAACAATAAAAAATTATAGATACGTTGGAGATGTATCAGAGGTTTGCTCGAAGATGAAGCTAAGAAGAAGGTTTTCTCTTTATCTTTGAAGGGTAAGGCATTGGCATGGTATAGGCTATACGATGATGTTGGATCTTGGATCTGGAATCGATTGAAATTGGAATTTCACCAAAAAAATTATCCTATGCATCTAGTTCATCGTGATCGGAATTATATATATATAATTTTTGGCCTCGTGAAGGAGAAAGTATTGCTCTTGCTTGGGGGAGGCTTAAGTCAATGTTATATTCATGCGAATCATGAGCTCTCAAGAGAAATTATCATTCAGATTTTTTATGCTCGGATTTCTCGTAATGATCAATCCATGCTCGATACTTCTTGTACTGGTTCTTTTATGAAGAAGACTATTTAATTCATGTGGGATCTTTTAGAATGGATTTAAGGCAACTCTGATGATTGGGAACTCGACGAAGGTAAAGAGTCAGGTATTAAGCTTGAGTTTGATTGTGTTAAATCTTTTATGAATACCGATGCTTTTCAAAAGTTTAGCACTAAATATGGACTTGACTCTGAGATACTAGCCTCTTTTTGTGAATCATTTGCTACTCATGTTGATCTCCCTGAAGAGAAGTGGTTTAAATATCACCCACCTATTAAAGAAGAAATTAAAGAACCGATTGTGGTTAAAGATGAAACTATTATCTACAATGTTGACCCAGTTGTTCCTACTGCTTACATTGAAAAAACAACTTTCCTTATTAGGATAAAGGAACATGCTAAAGTCTCGACTGTGCTCAGTAAAAGCTATATTAGAGCACCTAAACCTGCTGAACAAATCAAGGTAGAACCTAGTGTTGCTATTGTTAAAGATCTCTTGGTAGAAATTATAGATGGGCATGTTATTTACTTCTGTGATGAAGCTGCTAGAATTGCTAAACCAGATGAAAAGGATAAACATAGACCTGTCGTGGGCATGCCTGTTGTCTCAGTTAAAATAGGATATCATTGTTATCATGTCTGATGTGACTTAGGTACTAGCGTGAGTGCTATTCCCTTTACCTTATATCAAGAAATTATGAATGACATAGCACCCGCCGAAATAGAAGACATAGATGTTACTATTAAACTTGCTAATAGGGACACCATCACACCACTTGGGATTGTTAGAGATGTTGAAGTCTTGTGTGAGAAAGTAAAATGTCCTACTGATTTTCTAGTTCTTGGTTCCCCACAAGATGACATTTGTCCCATTATCTTTGGTAGATGTTTCTTGAACGTTGTTAATGCTAAAATAGATTGCGAGAAACAAATCGTCTATGTTAGTTTTGGTGGTGAATCTCATGAGTTTAATTTTTCCAAGTTTAGTAGAAAACATCATAAGAAAGAATTGCCTAGTAAGGATTAAATAATTGGTCTTGCTTCTATTGCCGTGCCTCCTATTGATCCACTAGAACAATATTTGCTAGACCATGAAAATGATATGCATATGCATGAAAGAAATGAATTAGATAAAAAAATCTTTAAACAACGACCTCTGCTTAAACACAATTTGCCTATTAAAACTCTAGGAGGTCCTCCTCCACCTAAAGGTGATCATGTGTTTGAATTGAAACAATTGCCAGACACTTTGAAATATGCTTATCTTGATGAGAAAAAAATATCTCCTATTATTATTAGTGCTAACCTTTCAGAACATGAAGAAGAAAGATTATTAAATGTTCTGAAGGAGCACCGAGCTGCTCCTGGATATACTCTTGATGATCTTAAGGGCATTAGTCCCACTCTCCGTCAGCATAAAATTAATATGGAACCTGATGCTAAACCCGTTGTTGATCATCAACGGCGGTTGAATCCCAAAATGAAAGAAGTGGTAAGAACTGAAATATTAAAGCTTCTGGAAGCAAGTATAATCTATCCCATAGCTGATAGTAGATGGGCAAGTCTCGTTCATTGTGTCCCTAAGAAAGGAGGTATTGCCGTTGTTCCTAATGATAAAAATGAATATTCCACAAAGAATTGTTACTGGCTATAGGATGGTAATTGACCTTAGAAAATTAAATAAAGCAACTAGGAAAGATCATTACCCCTTGCCTTTTATTGATCAAATGCTAGAAAGTCTATCAAAGCACACAAATAAATGAGACTGATCTTGACATAGGCGTTGGGTTTTCCAACAAAAACAAGAACATTTCTGTTTCCTTAATGGATATTCTGTTTTTCCTCAAATACCTGTTTCACAACCCGATCAAGAGAAAACCACCTTTACCTGTCCTTTTGGAACTTATGCTTATAGACGTATACCTTTTGGTTTATGTAATGCACCCGGTACCTTTCAAAGATGTACGGTTGCTATATTCTCTGATTTTTGTGAAAAAATTGTTGAGGTTTTCATGGATGATTTTTCCGTTTACAGAACTTCTTTTGATGATTGCTTGAGCAACCTCGATTGAGTTTTGCACAGATGTGAGAAAACTAATCTTGCTTGAATTGGGAGAAGTGCCACTTTATGGTTAATGAAGATATTGTCTTGGGGCATAAAATTTCTAAACGAGGTATTGAGGAAATGCCATGTCCTAAAGATATCAAAGGTATTCGTAGTTTCCTCAGTCATGCTGGTTTTTATAGGAGATTTATTAAAGACTTTTGTAAAATTTCTAGGCCTCTTACAAATCTTTTACAAAAGGATGTTCCATTTGTTTTTGATGATGATTGTGTGGAAGCCTTTGAAACACTTAGGAAAGCCTTAATTTCTGCACCTATTGTTCAACCACCTGATTGGAACTTGCCCTTTGAAATTATGTGTGATGCTAGTGATTATGATGTTGGTGCTGTTTTAGGATAAGAGTTAATAAGAAACTAAATGTTATCCATTATGCTAGCAAAACTCTAGACAGTGCCCAAAGAAATTATGCTACTACTGAAAAAGATATTTTAGCAGTTGTGTTTGCCTATGATAAATTCATATCTTACATTGTTGATTCTAAAGTTACTACTCACACTGATAATGTTGCTATTAAATATCTTATGGGAAAGAACGATGCTAAACCTAGACTCACTAGATGAGTTCTCTTGCTACAAGAATTTTATTTACATATCAGTGATAGAAGAGGAGTTGAGAACCCCGTAGCTGACAACTTGTCTCGGTTAGAAAATATTCTTGATGACCCACAACCTATTAATTATAGCTTTCCTGATGAACAACTAGCTGCAATATATGTTTCCCGTAACACTCCTTGGTAAGCTGATTATGCTAATTACATTGTTGCTAAATATATACCACCTAGCTTCACATACCAACAAAAGAAAAAAAATTCTTCTATGACTTAAGACATTACTTTTGGGATGATCCACATCTTTATAAAGAAGGAGTAGATGGTATCATTGGACGTTGTGTAACTGAGCATGAACAGGGACAAATCTTACGGAAATGTCACTACGAAGCTTATGGAGGGCATCATGCGGGAGATAGAACTGCTCATAAGGTATTGCAATCTGGTTTTTATTGGCCTACTCTCTTAAAGGATGCCCGTAAGTTTGTTTTATCTTGTGATGAATATCAACGAATTGGTAATATCGATAAGCGTCAAGAAATGCCTATGAATTATTCACTTGCTGTTGAACCATTTGATGTTTGGGGTTTTGATTATATGGGACCTTTTCCTTCCTCTAATGGGTATACACATATTTTGGTTGCTGTTGATTATGTCACTAAGTGGGTAGAAGCTATTCCAACTAGTAGTGCTGATCACAACACCTCTATTAAAATGGCTAAGGAAGTTACTTTCCCGAGGTTTGGAGTCCCTAGATATTTAATGACTGATGGTGGTTCACACTTTATTCATGGTTCTTTCCGTAAAATTCTTGCTAAGTATGATGTTAACCATAGAATTGCATCACCCTATCATCCTCAATCTAGTGGCCAGTTGAACTTAGTAATAGAGAAATAAAATTAATATTACAGAAAATTGTTAATAGGTCCCGAAAGAATTGGTCCAAGAAATTAGATGATGCACTTTGGGCTTATAGAATAGCTTATAAAAAATCCTATGGGTATGTCTCCTTATAAAATGGTATATGGAAAGCTTGGCATTTGCCTCTAGAGTTAGAATATAAAGCATATTGGGTAATCAAAGAACTCAACTATGATTTCAAACTTGCGGGTGAAAAGAGGTTATTTGCTATTAGCTCTTTAGATGAATGGAGAAACCAAGATTATGAAAATGCCAAACTATTTAAAGAGAAAGTTGAAAGATGGCATGACAAAAGAATCCAAAACGGGAATTCAAAGTTGGGGAATATGTTCTTCTATTCAACTCTCGTTTCATATTCTTTGCAGGAAAACTTCTCTCCAAATGGGAAGGACCTTATGCTATCGAAGAGGTTTATCGCTCTGGAGCCATCAACATAAATAATGCGAAGGTACCAACCCGAAGGTGGTCAATGGTCAAAGAATTAAACACTACATCTTAGGTACGCCTATTAATGTTGAAAGCAATATTATCCAAACCATGACACCGGAGGAACACATAAAAGAAACCTTTCGGAACACTCCAGAATAACGAAAAAAGAGAAGGTACGTGATACGGTAAGTAAATAGACTCCAAAAAATCTGGAAAAATATTTTTTTCAGTTTTGGAATATATTAAAAATTAGGAAAATAAGAAATAACTAGAAGGCAACCCTAGTGGGCACAAGACACTAGGGCGCGCCAGGGCCCCCTGGCGCACCCAATTGGGTTGTGCCCACCTCGAGTACCTTCCGGACTATGTTTTTCTTCCATTTTCTTGCTTCCCAAGACACGAAGATCTTTATATACCCCCCGAACATACTGACCTCTGTATCACAGAGAAAACTTCTGTTTTCTTTTCTTGCTGTTTTCTGTCATATCCATCAAGGCCAACATTATGTCTTCCTCCCCCTCCAAAAACCTATAAGAAAATGCTTGGTTGATGAAGATTGAATTGAAGAGAGAAGAGCCCAAAGAATCTTTCAAGAGGGACGAGAGCAAGGAAGCTATTGGAGATCAAGCCCTAGCAGTAGAGCAGGTCTTGCCCGTGGAGGAAGAAGAAGATACCCTTCAACCATATTATGAATACCTCACTCCCACTGAGATTGAAGCCTTTAGTATCATTGACACGGTTTGTGTTCAAAACAAATATCTCACTCGTGAAAATATTTTATTGCAAGAGCACATCATTACGCTTCAGAGCGTCATCCAAAGATTGGAGTATCTTTTGAGCCTGAACGAGAAGGACGAACCCTCCACTACATCATCACCACCAGCTTCTTCATCACCAAAGGAGACTTGAGTTCATGGTATGGGCACTCCCCTTGGCTTGTTCCAAGCTTGGGGAAGGTAACCCGGTATCGTATCACCACCACTATCTTCGTTTTTATCTATTTTTAGTTCGATCCTTAGTTATCTTTTGATCTAGTTGAATAAAAGCTTAGTTTGATCCTTTCTTTTCGAGTGTTTGCTTAGTGATATATCTATGTAATCATGTGCAAGTTATATAATAAAGATTAGTTCAAGTTTTTCTTTCTGCACTTTTATGTTTCAATAAAAAGGAAAGGAATAAATAAATAAATGAAAAAGATCATATGCTAATATTATGGTAAGTAATGACATCACATAAGGAAGAGTATAAATGGTAAAATTTGTTGGAGATTGACAAACATAGCATTGGTCAATGATGCAACTCATGAAAGAACTAATAAGGGAAGAGAAGATTCACATGCAAATACACTATCTTGGACATCTTTTATGATTGTGAGCCCTTATTAAATATTTTGTGTTAAAATAGTTGACGCCGGACAAGGAAGACATCGTAATGATTTATGTTTGTTCATATTATTCACATAGAAGTTATATTGTCATAGATCCTTTAACATGTGGTGCTTGCTGAAAGTGCAACTAATCCCCGGGTGGTTTTGATAATTCATAACAACATATAGCTCATTGAACTAATATTCTTTCAAGATCAATGCTTCAGAAAGTTCAATGGTTGGTATGGCATGGACCAGAGATGTGGACCCGTCAAAATTCTAAGGACACATATTGGCAAAAGCTCAAGACTCTACATTTTCATTTTAGTGATCCAAGATCACATTGAGTCCATAGGAAAAGGCAATACTATTAAAAGGGGATGAGGTGTTGCTTAATGGCTTGCTTGCTCAAAATGCTTAGTGATATGCTCCAAAAACCCTCAACCACTTTCTCATTTCCACATATGTCCTAAACCTAAAGTCAAACTCGGCCCCACCAAATTGATCTATCCGGCGCCACCTAGTTCACTTGACATAGCCATATCCACAAACCCTAATCAGTTTGATCTTACCGGTAGGGATCTCGGTCTCACCGAGATGGGATTGCAAACTCTCTATTTCCCTTCGCAACATTTCGGTCTAACCGAGATGAGTGATCGGTCCCACGGAGTTCGTAGTGCAAACTCTCTGTTTCCTTTTCATAACGTTCCAGTCTAACCGATATGAGCAATCGGTCCCATCGAGTTTGCCTGACCAAGTCTTTGTTTGCTTATTACTGAAATCGTTCTCAATGAGTTCATGTGATCGGTCTCACCGAGAGATGAGGTTTTTCCCTAACCCTAGTGCATCGGTCTCACCGAGTTGATATTGTCGGTCCCACCGAAAAGCCTAACATTCAGATTCTGAACCAAGTCGGTCTCACCGAGTTTCACTATTTGGTCCCACCGAGTTTGGTAAATTGTGTGTAATAGTTAGATTTTGTATGGAGTTTATATATACCCCTCCACCCCCTTTTCCATTTGAGAGAGAGACATCAGAACGTGCCTACACTTCCACTACTCATTTTCTGAGAGAGAACCACCTACTCATGTGTTGAGACCAAGACATTCCAATCCAACCACAAGAATCTTGATCTCTAGCCTTCCCCAAGTTGCTTTCCACTCAAATCATCTTTCCACCATAGCCAAATCTGTGAGAGAGAGTTGAGTGTTGGGGAGACTATCATTTGAAGCACAAGAGCAAGGAGTTCATCATCAACACACCATCTATTACCTTTTGGAGAGTGGTGTCTCCTAGATTGGTTAGGTGTCACTTGGGAGCCTCCGTCAAGATTGTGGAGTTGTACCAAGGAGTTTGTAAGGGCAAGGAGACCGCCTACTTCGTGAAGATCTACCCGAGTGAGGCAAGTCCTTCGTGGGAGATGGCCATGGTGGGATAGACAAGGTTGCTTCTTCGTGGACTCTTCGTGTGTGGAGCCCTCCGTGGACTCGCGCAACCGTTACCCTTCGTGGGTTGAAGTCTCCATCAAACCACACCAAAAATCTACGTGTCTACATTGTGTTTGCTCCCTCTAAAATCCTCCCCTTTACCTTCATATGCAATGATTTACATTCCGCTGCTATACTATTAGAATTGCATGTGTAGGTTGATGGCTTGACTTGTGCTAAGTTGCTAAAATCTGCCAAGACTTAAAATTGGGAAAAGTCTAGATTTTTATTTGATCAAGTAGTCTAATCACCCCCTCTAGACATACTTTCGATCCTGCAAGTGGTATTAGAGCTTTGGTCTCCATTTGATTTGATTTCCATAGCTTTGGTGATCATAGCCTTGGTTTCACAACCTAGGAGAGTATGGCGTCTAGCAAGGGAAATTACCACCGTAGAGGTCCTTACTTTGATGGCACTAATTTTGCTAGTTGGAAGCATAAGATGAAAATGCATATTCTTGGACATAACCCCACCGTTTGGGCTATTGTGTGTATTGGTTTGCAAGGAGAATTCTTCGATGGGAGAGAACCAAATCGTGAAGCAACTGTGGAAGAGTTGAAGATGCTGCAATATAACATCAAGCTTGCGATATCCTCTTCAATGGATTGTGCCTCGAAGAATTCAACAAAATCAGCCGTCTTGAGAATGCAAAGGAAATTTGGGATACTTTGATTGATATGCACGAGGTACTGAGTCATTCAAGGAATCCAAGTTGGATGTGCTTCAAAGTCAACTTGACAAGTTCAAAATGAAGGATGGTGAAGGTGTCGCTGAAATGTACTCTAGGCTTGCTCTCATCACAAATGAGATTGCCGGCTTAGGAAGTGAAGAGATGACTGACAGATTCATCATCAAGAAGATCCTAAGAGCCTTGGATGGAAAATATGATACCGTGTGCACATTGATCCAAATGATGCCCAATTACAATGATCTCAAGCCAACGGAAGTCATTGGAAGAATTTTTGCTCATGAGATGTCACTCAAGGATAAAGAAGAGCTTCACAACAAGTCTAGTGGTGCTTATAAAGCCTCGTGTGATGCTCCGGCCACATCAAGTGAAAAGAAAGTCTTCAATGAGGAATTGAGCTTAATGGTGAATAACTTCAACAAATTCTACAAGAGTAGAAGCAAAGAGAGAAGCTCCAAGTCAAGATCCTACCACGACAAAAGATCTTCTAGTCGCGAGCGAAATTGCGATAGCTGTGGAAGACTCGGACACTACTCCAATGAGTGTACGACTCCCTACAAAAGAAGATAAGACTCACCTAAAAGAAGAAGTAGAAGAGAAGAATCACCTCCAAGAGAGAGAAGGAGTAGAGATGATCGTTATGAATGAAGAACCTCTTGCAGAAGCAAGGATTCGGAAACGAAGGACAAGTCATCAAAGAGCTACACAAAACGAAGACATCAAGCTCATGTTGGTGAATGGGTATCCGATTCTGACTCCGACCACCACTCCAAGAGAAGTTATCACTCCGACTCCGAATATACTCAAGATGAAGGTGTTGCCGGTCTTGCACTTGTGTCAACCAACTCCTACAACATATTTGACTCATGAAATGAAGGAATTGGAAGATGCTTCACGGCTAAAGGCCCCAAGGTATCACACCCCGAGTATATTGATTTCAATAGTGATGAAGATGATTTGCTAGGTGATGATGAGTTACTTGTTGACAATACTAGTGGTGAAAACTATGATGAAACTGTTATTAATCATGCTAATCAAGATGAAACGAATGACAATGATAAGAAGGAGATTGAGCGTCTAACTAAAATACTAAACACTCTTAAGTTAGCTCATGAAACTACTTTAGAAGATCATCAAGAACTTTTGAAAACTCATGAGAAGCTACGCTTCGAGAAGCTCAACCTAGAGCAAGAACATGGGTTCTTAAAAGCCATCAATGATGATCTTGGAAAGAAAAGTTCTTCTTACATTTCCAAGCGTTTACTCTTGTCTACTTACATGCCACAAGTAAAATCTAGCAACAAGAGTAAGAAAGATTCTTCTTCTAGTAGTAACAATGATCATGCTAAATCCAATATTGTTGCTTCTAGTAGTTTTCTTGATTCCACTAATGATTCTCTTAGCCAAGTTACACTTGAGCAAGAAAATAGCTTATTGAAGGGAATTATAGAGAAAGGTGTTTACAAGAGTCTTGCCGGAAGTAAGCAATTTGAGGAAATTGTATGTAAGCAAGGAAGGCACCGAAGAATCAAGGTGTTGGTTTTGAACGAAAGTTCATTGCCAATGGAGTTGAGTGGGAAGAAGATCAATACCCCAAGACAAAGTTTGTTCCTGAACAAGAGAAGTATGATCCTACTTCCTTCAAGGGGACACAAGCTCAAGATGATCTTCCACCACAAGACCACAAGCTAAAAGGCAAGGACAAGCTTCAAGAGGAGATTGGTGCATTTGAAGAAGCTCCAAAGGCCTTGGTCAAGTTGGTTCCCAAGTCTACCTCAAGTTATACTTCATCAAGTACATCTACAACCCCAAGGATTCCCATCAAGATGATGTGGATGCCGAAGAAGAAGAACTAGAGAGTTCTTGAGGGTGACTCCGCCAAACATACTTCACTCATATTCATTTTGGCAAGAACAAGTGCAATCAACTTCCACATCTTGCACTAGATCAAGGAGTCACAAACCCTCTTGTTAGTAAGTCAAGGGACAAGGTAACCTAATGCTTTCATGGACATAATCTTGTGTGTACTTCACTCTATGTCTATGGATATCCTTGTTTGTTCCTTGTGGGACTAACCCATGTAGGTATTGAAAGTGCAACTCACTCCAATGGATTGCTCCAAATGATCTACATTAACATTGAGCATCCACATTTTCAACATCTACATGAAGTCATCGTCGACAAAACCCATGGTTAGTTCATCCCTCTAAAAGGGGATATCACATTTAGGGGGAGCTTTACTCTAAGAATTGAGCTAAAGCAACTCTAATGGTGTGAACACAATAATGCTTTATGTAAAAGTGGTAACCCCACTTGTGCTTAAACAATGAGTATGACCTATGATCAAGTGTTCTCATTTGACTCCTAAGTCAATATACTCATATATAGATGACCTAGTCATTGCCAATTGCTTGATAGATGCTAGATCGTTTGTGCATGCTTTGCCACATATTTCATTTGCTATCTTATTGTGTGAGCATGTTGGTTGCATAATTCTCTTCATTCGAGGACATCCATTTATTGTTTTGATTGTTTGGTCTTTTCTTTTGCCAAATGGATGGACAAGAATGCCTAAGTACTCCCTCTAGCTATCTATGCTTTTCTCATCTCAAACTCTATTCATGCTACATCACAAAGTTTGATCAAGTCAGCTTCAAACCCATGTCGTCCAGCTCTGCCGACTCAAGGTCTTCAGATCGTCGCCTCCATCGCCAGCGACCTCATGCTGCTGGTCTCTGCCACCGTCAACGGATTCTTCTCTGCCGTTGTCGCCGTAGCGAGCTCACCGCCAAGTTAGGGTATGAGCTCGAACCCTATGTCCAATCTCTGCATCTGATTCCTGCACTTATGACAATGCCATGAATCTTACCAAGTTTGAAACACTTCTATCCAATTAAAAACCTCATTAGATTAGTTTTGATTCGAAAACTTAGGGTTAGGTTTCCGCCGAACTCATCTCGGATCGACCGAGTTGTAGAAATCGGTCTCACCGATTTGGCCCTGGCCATTGCACTTGTGATTTTCGGTCTGACCAAATCTTGCAAATCGGTGTGACCGAGTTCAGATCTCTGTGAAACCCTAGCAATCTCGAAGTCACCAAACTGCATCTCGGTCTGACCGATTTCACCAGTTTAGACTCTAAACATTGCTTCCGTGTCACCGAGTTCAACAAATCGGTAGCTCCGAAATGCCTTTTGTATAAAACTAAAACCAAGTTTTTGGCTCATTTGGTTTGCAAAATCTCTGCACTTTGTGATTCTCATCCACTCTGTCTCATGTAAATCTATTCACAGGGTCAGCCTTCAGCTTTTAGCAATGTCTGACAATAGTGACAACCAGAATCAGTCTGAGGAACATGTTCAAATGAGTGAGCGCACTAGTCCCTCTGAGAGCTATGATGATGGGAGCATAAGCACTCCCAGCAACCTGCCAAAAGCTGCAACTAGGCAGAGGAAGAAGACATCAGATTTTGAGGATGAAGATTTCAAGGTTGATGAGGAAGTCTCTTCCAAAAGGAAAGGAGACAAGAAAAATCTTGGCACTGTTGCTAACACCAAGCCAGGGATGAATAAGAAAGCTCCTGCTAGAAGGATTCCTATGTCCAAAGCCAGAGCCTCAACCCATGAAACCATGGAGTTCACACTTGAACCAAAAGAGACTGGTGAGGGTAGGAAGAGGAAGGAGAGGGTCGAAAAGACCATGGCCAGAGTTATTGGCAGACTTCTATGATCAGAGACAGAGATGAGGAGGAAGAAGAGAAAGATGCACCTCCTGCAAAAACTCAGAAATTGATGGGGGATGCAATCAGATCAGGGGCTGCTCCATCAAAGCCCAAGACTGCCCCCAAGGCTGCTGCTCAAGCCCCCAAGAGATCCACCAGGAACATTCCAGCAGCTGAGAAGAACAAGGCCCCAGTGCCTGAAGTGGAAGAAGAAGAGGAAGGGCAAGTGCTTAGGCAGTTGAAGCCCAAGATTCCTGACCATGATGACACCCATCCTGTGGCTGAGAACATGAAGCTAAGGAAGGATGCATGTATCAGGCTATGGAGCAGACTGACCCATATGCCATAAGAAGGAAGACTGTTGTTGACTACAAGTTTCATACAAAAGAACAACAAGACTTCTATGAGACTGTGCTCCTAGATAAGAAGCCCATAGTAAGTTACATGAGACGGGTTGACTGGAAGTTCATTGATAGCAATGAAGATCATTTCCCAGGAGTTCATGAGAGTTTCATATCAATAGGAGTTGATGTATTTGTTGATCAGAAATTGACAAAATGAAATGATGAGTTGATCATGCAGTTTTACTCTACAACACACTTTTACCCTGATGGTAAAATTGTTTGGAAGACTGAGGGTACTAGGTACCAATCTTCTGTTGCTGAGTGGGCAAAGTTGATCAATGCCCTAGAAGAGCATGAGGATGACACCAATGTGTATGCCAAACCAAGAAAAGGACATGACTCTATGGCTCACATGTACAAGGAGATTCCAGATGCTGCCTCGGACACTCATAAGTTTGGCTCAGTTTATTATCTGCTGTCAAGTCTGCAAAACTATCAACACAATTCTCAGACACACTTTGCTGATGATAGAATGATTAGAGGGCACTCAATAAATTTGCTGCATATGTTTGATGTGCTAGAGAAATTCAAAGTGATGACATTGATTGTTGAGACAATCAAGAGGACTACTGCTGACCAAAAGAGAACATGTGGCTATGCTCCACATATTCAGATGCTCATCAACTCCAAGATGGGCAAGGGCATGTATCTCTTGGATAAGGAACATCTTCCCCTGCTGCCAGAGTTTGAAGACAATGTTGTTGTCATGGATCCATCACATCCCACTTCTGGGCAGGAACAGGAGAAGAAGGAAAAAGCAAAAGCAGAGAAGGCAACTAAGACACCAAGTGCTGAAGAGGCCTCCCAGATATTTCTGAAGTCCAAGAAAGATCAACTTGGTTATCTCATTCAAGCTACTTTGAGGATTGAGAAAGGATTGGCCACCCTAACTCAAAATCAAGAGAGTCTTGAGAGGATAATTGAGACAAAAATTCATGATTTAGATGTGAAGGTCACAGAAATACAGTCAACTATGGAGAAGATTTAAGAGGAGCTTGAAGACAGGGATGAGGGACCTACAACAGATGCTTTTCAGCAAGTCCCAAGGGTACCAAGATCATCAGCTGTGCCAGTTGTTACTGATCCGAGACCTACAGTGTCACACCTGCAGCTATAGCTTCAGTTGCTCCTCCAGTTGCTACTCCACCAGCTCCTCAGACCACTTTGGATGCATTCGTTGCAGGACTCCTCTCCATGCCACCTTCACACTCTGGAGCTCCCGGAGGTCATGCTTAGAGAGCCGCATAGCACTATGCATTTTCAAGCTTTTTGGTAACTTGTTGCTAAAGGGAGAGAAAGTGTATAGATCATAGGCTTTGAGAGAGAGAGAGATTGCTTCTTTTTGCCTCTCTTGCTACTCTATTTGCTTTGCTTGTTTGGGTGCTACAATATTTATGCTTGTGTGTGAGATACTTCTATGATCATATGTTTGATCATATCATACCTTAATGTTTGTGCTTAATGATGATATTATATCTCTCATGTATGATCCTTCACATCTTGTTGGTGATGAGTGCATATTTCATATTCTATCATTTTGAATGCTCCACCAAGATGTATCTGACATGGAAGAGTGACCCATGATCCTAATTGATTGTGAATTTGCATTCAAAAGCAAAATTCAAATAATGCACAAATTTAGGGGAGCTCTTGCTTATCACATACTTCCCAAAGCGACGGTGTACTTTATTTATATTATCATTTGTCGAAGCTTTGATCTATATTTTGTCATCAATTACCAAAAAGGGGGAGATTGAAAGTGCAACTAATCCCTGGGTGGTTTTGGTAATTCATAAAAACATATAGCTCATTGAACTAATATTCTTTCAAGATCAATGTTTCAGAAAGTTCAATGGTTGGTATGGCATGGACTAGAGATGTGGACCCCTCAAATGCTAAGGGCACATACTGGCAAAAGTTCAAGACTCTACATTTTCATTTTAGTGATCCAAGATCACATTAAGTCGATAGGAAAAGCCAAAACTATTAAAAGGGGATGAGGTGTTGCTTAATGGCTTGCTTGCTCAAAATGCTTACTGATATGCTCCAAAAACCCTCAACCACTTTATCATTTCCACATATGTAACATCCCAATTTTCAATTTGGATGTTATACATAGATCATCATATGCATATCATATTTATTCTTGCATTTTGGTTGAGATCCTGGAAATCTTAAGCAACTCAAGGACCCAAGGAGAGAGTTGGAGGTTTCACAAAATTCATATATGAATCTATTTCAAATTTGAAGAAAGGATCAATTTGATTTTATTAATTTTCTATCCAATTATTTTTAATATTAAAAATAAATGAGAGAAGATAATATGACTTCTTCAAATTAAGGGAAATATTGGAGAAAGAATTTTAAAATCAAAATATGATTTTATTTGCATTTTATTTGAATTAGAAAAATATGCATTTTTAGGCCAGAAAAATGTTCACTTTGTTCTAAATATTTTATTTAGATGGTGAAAAATGTTTTTGGCATTTTTAGATTTTTTTTATTTTACGAATTTTTCTCTTCGGGCGAAATCATTTAAAAAAAGTTTTCCGCCCAACTGGGCCAAAGGCCCAGCCGAGCCTGGCCGTCGCCGCCTTCCACGCGCGGACGCGCGCCGCTGCCGGACTCCGCCACCCCCCGCCACCTTGCCCCCTCCTCCAAGCCGCCTTCCCCCCTTTAAAAGATGCGCCCGGGGACCCCCCTGGAGCCCCACATTGCCGCCGCCGTCCCCAAGCAGTAGCAGCGCCCCGCCGCCACCTGCCGCGCCGCCGCCGCAGCTGCTCCGCCGCCACGCCGCCACCCCGCGCCAACGCCACCGCCACCACCTCGCCCCGCAGCCCCACGCTGCCCCACGTCGCCGCCGTTGACCCCGCTCGGTTAACCGATAAAAACCGATGCGCCGTCCGGTTTTTTTCATTAGTTAGCCGCGGTTCGTTTTTTTGTTTTAGATCGTGTTTTCGTTCGGTTAAGTTATTTAGCGGATGTTCGTCCGTTCGTTCATTTTAACAAACATTATTCGCCAGACTAGTTCAGACAGCGAACGTTCGTTCGTTAGTCTTTTTCTTTTTAGTTTATTTTCGGCCAGGGACTTATCCTTGATTATTTTTATCGTGATTTAGCCCCTGATCTTTAAACTAGTACAACTTTTTACTCGTTTATCCAAATTAGATGAAACCAGCACCAAAATCTTCGTCTTGAACCCCTCTTTCCAGTTAACTAACTTGAACTGGTACTTTAAAATTTGACTTTAGTCCAGATTAGTAAATGATCTTGTTTCGTTCGTATTTTGTGTTTCATTCCTCCATTTGAGTTGAATCTTTTCGCGAATCGTAGCTAATCACTTGTACCTACTATTAAGATCTAATTCACATGTTAATATTGCTGTTAGGTTTTGACTCTTGTTAGTTTAAGCCGTTTGCTTGTTTCGTGTTCGATTTGGATCTTTTCTTGGGTTTTCTCATGTTTCGTTTGAGTGATTGCTTATGTATGCTATTGTTTGTCTACGCTAGATTACCCGGAGTGCAAAGCTTGTTACTACGAATCTCCAAAGTTTGCAGATCATTAGCAAGGGAAGTTACACTTTGATCATACTCTTTTATACCCAGTTTTTACTATGCATTATTATTGCCCCACAAATATTTGCATTGGTAGGATTGGTAACATGTGGTTTCGGTTATAGTGCTTCAGGTAGGAACCTAATACCTTTTGATCACCCCGAGAATATACGTTATGCTTATTATTGCTTAGTCATGCTTGTAGATGGGGATTGGGTTGTGATTTACACAAGGAAGTTTGAGAGTTATCTAATCATGGATAACATTAAGGTGGCGACCTTAATACACATCTGGGTGGATTGGTTGAGGCACCTGGGGAACCCAGTGTTGTCTGTTTTTGGAAATCCCAGAGTACCCGTGTGATTATCCTATGGAATGCCACCCAGGCTCAAAGGGATCATAAGATTATTCATGCTAGAAACTTCCGTGTGCAGCCACAAGCCATTATGGGCTCTGGCATAGTTGAGTAAGTTGCGTGAGCTCTTGAAGAGGTAGACTAGTAGATGTAGAGGGATGTAGGTGGTATTGTCTACCCGGAGTAGAGAGTTAATGCTTCAGAAGGCTATGTCTCGATCATCCGACCATGGATGCGGTCGAGTCTTGTGGGTAAAAGTGCGCAAACCTCTGTAGAGTGTATAAAGTAATCATGGTTAGCCGTGTCCCCGGTTATGGACATCTTGAGTATCTAGTACTTGAATCTATTGATGTGATCTCATCACGTTACTCTAATTAATTATGATGATGGGTTAATGATGATACTTTTAATTGGGATTTGAGTTGGGGTTACCTTCTCAAATAAAGGGCAACATGGGAGTAGTTAAATAAATTTATTCCTTTGTTGTAGGGAAAAACTATCTCTATGCAGAACTATGAAACTTACAGCCTCCACCAGTCAAATATTGCATGTAGATATAGTTCTTGCATTATCATTGTTTTACACTGTAACTATGCCAGCATATTCCATGTGCTGACCCGTTTTGGGCTGCAACGTCTTATGTTGCAAACTACTCAGACGATGAATAAGGTGCAATAGGTCATTGTTTTGCACTCAGGTATGTCGTTGGAGTTGATGGACTCATTTACCTTCGAAGCTTCCGCAGTTATCAAGTTTAGATGGCCTTTAGCCATGATTTATTTATGTAATCATACTCATTATGAGGACTCAATGTAATAAGTGTGTGATTGAAACTCTGTTATAATTCCTCGAGTACTGTGCATGTCAGCATTACCGATCCAGGGATGACACTGATGCACAGAGACTTGACTGTTTGAGGTCTGGTCGCTACAAGATGGTATCAGAGCACACGTTGACTGTAGGACGCGACCACTAGAATGAGCCACATGATTTCTTTTCTCTACTCATTGCTAATTCTCCTTTCTTTCTACTCTATAGATGGCGGATCCCAGGAACAAGTGCACTCAGCCGGATGACGACACCCCTTTCAGAAAGCACTTGAAGGAAGTCACTAAGTATTTGAACATCGGACTACCAAGCTTCACAGGGACCTTCTCTACATCTGTACCGGAAGAGGAGCACTAGAAGATCAAAGTCTGGATACCTGGGAGGACCTTTGCGCCAACAATGGAGCCTATTGATTTCTACCTGGATGCACCAAGATGGAGTATTGGAAAGAGCATGGCCGCACATATCACCTTTGGACGCATATGTGAAGTGTATCACAAGGAGCTGGAGAATACCATTTACCACATATGTGGCCGCCGAGATAACAAATGGGAGATGATTCACACCAGGAGGGATGGATCAATTGCGACTTACATTCAAGAGATGGGAGATCATATTAGTCGATAGGAGAATCAACAAATTATCCACATGAAGAAGATCAAGAAACCGGTGAGGAGAAATAGCGAGCTGGAGGAGGAAATCAAGTACACGCGACGGATACGAGGAGGAGATTGCTGTACTACTGGAGAAGAATGAAGACCTGAAGAAGAAGCTTGGAGTATTCATGGGAGACCATGCGCCCAAGAAGGAGAACAACCACCCAGGAGACTACATCATCATCGACGACACCGACTCCAACCCTAATAGTGATGATGACTACATTGACAAAGTGGAGCAGATATCATGGAGTCTTCCTCTGATGAAAATTTCTAGACGACCACCATTGCAATTAGTAGTATTTCCCTCCAAGTAGTTAGCAAGGATCGAGTTTGTAATCATAGGTTAGACCGTTTTGTGTGATTCTTGTGTGCTATTGATTGAAGTGAAATTGATTGTGTTTGTCTCATGAGCATTATGGGTAGTGAATCTCCCTTAGACCCCAATTCTATTCTGTTTTCTCACCCCTTCTAACCCATTAGATGCCTATGAGACGTGACAATGGATTTTCCTTCCCACCGGAGCTCACTCAGTTGATCCAGCAGCAGAATACCTTGATGTAGTTATTAGTTCAGAATCAAAACCAAGGCAACAACAACAACAACCCACCACCACCACCCCCTGTTGATCACTTAGCCCGTTTTCTAAGGTTGAATCCGCTAGTGTTCTCTAGTAGCACCGAGCCGATTGTTGCAGATGATTGGCTCCGCAAGATTGGAAGAGAGCTGACCACTGCAGGATGCACAGATGTAGAGAGAGAGAGTGTTTTTGCCGCACATCAGCTTGATGGACCCGTAGCATGATGGTGGGAGAATTTCACAGCCACTTACCCCATTGACACTGTTACATGGGATCAGTTTCAGCAGGCCTTCAGCACTACCCATGTTTCAGCAGGAGCTATGAGCATGAAGAAGCGCAAGTTTCACAACTTGTGCCAAGGAGGACGTACAGTGGGCCAGTATGTGGATGAGTTTAACAAGTTAGCACGTTATGCCCCTGATGACGTAGCTACAGATGCCGCTAAGCAGGAGAAGTTTCTAGAAGGACTAAATGATGAGCTGAGCATGCAGTTGATGGTGGCAACATTCAACAACTACCAGGAGTTGTTAGACGGGGCTCTTATGATTGAAGGCAAGCATAAACAGATTGATAATCGCAAGAGGAAGTATGGACAGGGGAGGTACACTTCAGGAGCCCAGCAAAAGCCCCGCTATTCCCCATACTTGGGGGGAAATACCCACAACCATGGAGGCCATAACCATGGAGGACACACGCACAAAGGAGCAAGCTCGCACAACCATAGTGGCCCCAAGAATGGCAATGGGAATGGAGGAAGCAGCAGCCAGAACCGTTCCAACCCTTCAACACCAGCTAAGAGGGATCTGAGCCACATTACCTGTTTCAAGTGCAAGAAGACCGGATATTATGCCACTGAATGTCCTGGAGCGAAGAATGGAAATGGCAATGGAGGTTCTGCCAACAAGCCCAACCCTTTCACCAAAGGTCAGGTGAACCACCTCAGCGTGTAGGAGATTGAGGATCAACCCGACGCAATTGTCGGTAAATTTTTGGTTAATGCATTTACCGCACTTGTTCTTTCCGATACTGGTGCATCGCATTCATACATATCAAGGGGATTTGTGGATAAGTATAACCTACCAACCCTAGCCCTTAGATCACCCGTGTTAATAAGCTCTCCAGGAGCAGAGTATATGGCCAGCCGATGGTGTGATCGGTTACCCTTGACCATTGGTAGCCATGTGTTTCCCTCTGACCTAATAATTTTGGAGTCACAAGGATTGGATATAATATTAGGCATGGATTGGTTATCGAAATATGGAGGAAACATTGATTGTGCTAGTAAGTCGATATTTCTCACCACCCCAGAAGGAGAGGATCAAGTATGTATCCTGGCATGTGCCAAAGAGGACTCAAGTGAATTCCTTATCAGGAGGTGTACAGGAGGAAGTACCAGTGGTGAAGGATTACCCCGACGTATTTTCGGAAGAGTTACCAGGCATGCCACCGGATCGAGACATTGAGTTTTTGATTGAGCTATTGCCAGGCACCGAACCCATATCAAAGAGACAGTATCGGATGCCCGCACAAGATTTGGATGAAATTAAGAAGCAGATTAAGGAGTTACTGGATAAGGGTTACATTCAACCAAGTTCATCACCTTGGGGAGCCCCAATGCTTCTAGTGGAGAAGAAGGATGGATCTTTAATGATGGTTGCTGATTATCGTGCGTTAAATGAGGTGAAGATCAAGAACAAATACCCTCTGTCGATGATCAATGATTTGTTTGACCAGTTGCAAGGAGCTAAAGTCTTCTCGAAGATTGATCTTCGATCAGGTTTATCACCAGTTGAAGATCCGCGAGCAGGATATACCTAAGAAGTCTTTTACCACCAGGTACGGGCTATATGAGTATACCATTATGTCATTTGGTCTGACTAACGTGCCTGCCTATTTCATGAACATGATGAACAAAGTGTTTATGGAGTCTTTGGATAAGTTTGTTGTTGTGTTCATTGATGATATATTGGTCTACTCGAAGAATGTAGAGGAACATAAGGAGCATTTGCGTTTGGTTCTTGAGAAGCTCAGAGAACATCAGTTGTATGCCAAGTTCAGCAAACGTGAGTTTTGGTTAAAGGAAGTTGGATTTCTCGGACATGTTATATCCGGAGAAGGAATAGCCATAGACCCTACCAAGGTTGCTTCTGTGACTAAATGGGTGGCACCCACATCAGTTGGAGAGATCAGGAGTTTTCTTGGACTCGCAGGATATTACCGGAGGTTCATTGAGAATTTCTCTAGGATTGCAAAGCCCATGACGGAGTTACTGAAGAAGGACACCAAGTTTAAATGGACTGAGGAGTGTGAAGCCAGTTTTCAGGAGTTGAAGAAATGTTTGGTTACAACCCCAGTGCTGATCCTCCCAGACCAACGGAAGGATTATCAAGTATATTGCGACGCTTCACGTCGAGGACTTGCAGAAGTGCTTATGCAGGAAGGAAGAGTTGTTTCATATGCCTCACGACAGCTTAAACCTCATGAACTGAATTATGCTACGCATGATTTGGAGGTAGCAGCCGTAGTGCATGTGCTAAAGACAGGGAGACATTTTCTCATCGGAAACCATTGTGAGGTATACACGGATCATCAGAGTTTGAAATATATCTTCACGCAGAAGGAGTTGAACCTCAGGCAAAGGAGATGGTTGGAGCTCATCAAGGATTATGATATGAAATTGCACTATCATCCGGAAAGGCCAATGTAGTAGCAGATGAGTTGAGCTGCAAGAGTTATGTTAACACGCTCATGACCGGAGGATTACCTAAGGAGTTAGCAGATGATCTCCGAGAGTTATGTTTGGAGATAGTTCCGAGAGGTTTTGTTGCATCATTGGAGATTCAGTCCACTTTGATGGGTAAGATCAAAGAAACCCAGAAGACTGACAAGGAGATTGCCGAGACTAAGGAAAGGATGAGCAAAGGAAAGGCTAAAGGATTTCGTGAGTATGAGCACGGCACTTTATGGTTTGAGGATCGCGTATTTGTTCCTAATGACCCCGAGATCAGGAAGTTGATTTTGCAGGAGGCCCATGATTCGCCATATTCAATTCACCCAAGAAACACTAGGATGTATCTAGATTTGAAGGAAAGTTTCTGGTTGACAGGAATGAAGAAGGATATTGACAAGTGTCGGTGTCAAAACCATCGGATCTTGGGTAGGGGGTCCCGAACTGTGCGTCTATGCGGATGGTAACAGGAGACAAGGGACACAATGTTTTTACCCAGGTTCGGGCCCTCTCGATGGAGGTAAAACCCTACTCCTGCTTGATTAATATGATGATATGGGTAGTACAAGAGTAGATCTACCACGAGATCAGAGAGGCTAAACCCTAGAAGCTAGCCTATGGTATGATTGTTGTTCGTCCTACGGACTAAAACCCTCCAGTTTATATAGACACTGGAGAGGGATAGGGTTACACAGAGTCGGTTACAATGGTAGGAGATCTACATATCTGTATCGCCAAGCTTGCCTTCCACGCCAAGGAAAGTCCCATCTGGACACGGCACGCGGTCTTCAATCTTGTATCTTCATAGTCTTGGAGTCCGGCCAAAGATGATAGTTCGGCTATCCAGACACCCCCTAGTCCAGGACTCCCTCAGTAGCCCCTAAACCAGGCTTCAATGACGACGAGTCCGGTGCGCATATTGTCTTCGGCATTGCAAGGCGGGTTCCTCCTCCGAATACTTCATAGAATATTTTGAACACAAGGATAGTGTCCAGCTCTGCAAAATAAGTTCCACATACCACCATAGAGAGAATAATATTTATACAAGTTCAATCTGCTGACGCATTCCGTGGCGTGACATCACGCCATGGCCAAGCCTTTATTTGAATCGTTTTTACTGTTCCACCTCAGTGCGTTTAGCGAAGCGGTTTCCTTGGCATGTCTTGTCAAAGCAGAGATTGTGTCCCCTTATTCCGGGATTCTCATCAATACAGGCGTGGGTAACCCAACTGCGCCATTGATTACAGCGCTTGGGAGATAAGTGAGTTTTACCACGCTGGTGGGGACGCATAGTTTCGTCCGTCCATATAAGGGGATAAGGATCCACCTTTTTACCTACGCCTTCTTCCTCCTTTGCTTATCCATTTCCGCGCACTCGAGCTCCAGCGCCCAAGTCCGCACATCTCGCCTCAACCTTCCCCAGCCATGTCCGGAGCGGGAGGCAAGTGGATGGCCTCCTCCATTACGGAGGGGCACATCAAGAGGCTGCGAAAGGCCGGATACTTGTCCAGCGACATCGCACATCGGCTCCCTGACGAGGGGCAGATCATCCCCACCCCCGGGCCCCATGAGAGGGTGGTGTTCCTCACCCACTTCCTCCGCGGACTAGGTTTTCCACTTCACCCATTTTTCCGGGGGCTCATGTTCTACTACGGCCTGGATTTTCATGATCTGGCCCCGAATTTCATCCTCAACATCACGGCATTCATCATCGTGTGTGAGGCCTTCCTCTGCATCCAGCCCCACTTCGGCTTATGGCTGAAGACCTTCAATGTCAAGCCGAAGGTAGTGGGCTGCCGCCAAGCAAAGTGCGGAGGTGCCATGGTGGGCAAGATGCCTAACGTCCTATGGCTCGAGGGCTCCTTTGTGGAGGCCATAAAGGGGTGGCAATCGGGGTGGTTCTACATCACCGAGCCGCGTGACCCTAAATGGGCAGCGGCCCCCGAATTCAGATCTGGCATCCCCACACAGCTCACCTCCTGGAAAGAGAAGGGCCTATCATGGGGTTATTCGGAGGAGCTGACTGGACTCCAATCCTGCGTCCAAACCTTGGTGAACAAGAAGCTCAAGCTTGTCAACGTAGTCCAGGTCATGCTCGTCTGCCGGATCCTCCTGTGCCAGGAACGAGCGTTCAATTTGTGGGAGTTTGATCCGGCACAACACCAGACCTTGAGCAGGCTCTTCGACACTATGTACGAAGACGCCTGGAGGGTGCTGTTCAACGGC
Organism: Triticum aestivum; assembly: GCF_018294505.1. Taxonomy (NCBI): domain Eukaryota; kingdom Viridiplantae; phylum Streptophyta; class Magnoliopsida; order Poales; family Poaceae; genus Triticum; species Triticum aestivum. The sequence continues at coordinate 268,996,149 of NC_057807.1, read as the reverse complement.
GCCGAGGCCCCCGCATCTGCTTCCGAAGATCGCGGATTCAGCTCGCAGCATCAAGCCGTCGAGGTAAGCTATTTTATCCTTTATAGGATGCTTATTTTCCATAGTTTGACTCTATGCGGGATCTAAACTCCCTTTACCTTTGACAGACCTGGCGAAAGACGTCCGGGCAGGTTAACTGTCCGACTCCCTTGCCAGAAGATCCAGCGGACGCCCAATTAACAGGGCTGCTGGCTCCGGCGCCTTACGTGGTACCGGAGAAGAAGGCCAAGAAGAAGGGCACGGGAACTCGAAGGAGTTCCCGGCGCCAGGTGTTGTCGGACTCATCATCCGACGACTCCAAGGCAGACTCCTCCCGCGAAGACGGGGAGGAGGAAAAAGAGGCCTCTCCCCCCGCGGGGGGAGAGAAGAAAAGGAAGGCCTCCCCAACTAGGGAGGCTGGAGGGTCTAAGAAGGGAAGGACCCTTCCTCCGGACTACTCCACCAACGCCGACGACGGCGAAGAGGAGTGGTCACCAAGGGCCAAGCCCCTGGCGAGATTGTAAGTGTCCTGATTCCAGAATGACTCATGATTTTTCCTTTGTCGCATTGTGTCTTCTAACACTGAATACAACCGTGCAGCCCGCCCAAGGACGGGCTTGATATTTCAACGAGCGGCTCCCTGGCCCCGTCGGATGTGAATAGTACTTCACTTTCGGCCGCCTCCTCTCCTCACGCTGCTGACAACGCCGAGGTGGGGTCCCGAAAGGGGCCCGGCCCGGAGGAGGAGGAGGTCCCGGAGGTGCTGCAAGGCAACCTCCCAGACTTTGGGCACGATGGGGATCAACCCCCAAAGGGTTCTGAATTCGGCCCTGGGCCGGACTCCGCACCGGAACCTTTAGTGGTTCTGGAGTCCGGCGGGCGGCCCCTTCGTAAGAAGGGCAAGACTGCAACGCCGGTGGCCTCTGTCCAACCGGAGGAACCAGATAACTTGCTGGAGGCGCTTAACGGCGCCTCCATCGACGAGGAGCACCGCACTGTTATGAGTGCGGTGATCCAGAAAGTTCAGTCCGCCAAGAGCGGGCTTACTGAAGCCTGTACCAGCCTTCTAACAGGCTTTGAGGTATGTAATTAAGATATGTAAAATAGTACCGCATAGACAGTAGCCCCTGATGCTCAGTTCGGTGTTCGGAAAGAAAAGCCGAACTGAGGATCTAATAAGATACACGCAGGAGTCTAACATAAATATGTCAATATGGGAATGCAGGCTGCGCTGCTGACCTCTGCCGCACTGACTGCAGAGGTCAATGCATTGAAGGAGAGCCTCGAGCGGTCCGAGAACGAGCTCAGCCTTGCCAAGAAGCAGCTCGAGGACAAGGAAGGTAAGCAATACCTTATTAAAGTAATAACTTATAGAAAGGATTTGGTTGCAAAAAAATGACAGGAATATCGTGAGTATTGCAGGGGCCACGAACGAGGTGGCGACCCTGAAGGAAGCGGTGTCCAAGGCCGAAAGCGATGCGACCGCGGAACGCACCGAGCAAGAGAAACAGGAGGCACGGGTGGCGGAGGTGCGGCAAGAGCTCCAGGCTCTCGTGGAAAAACACGAGAGTTTGGAGCGTGACTCGAAGACTCGAGAGTCCGAGCTTGCCTCGTCTCTTCAAAGTGCCAAAGCCGCTAAGGCCGAAGCCCAGAAAGCCCTCCAGGAAATTGAGGCAATAAAGAAGATAGCGGTGGGTAAGGCATTCTTCATGCAAAGCAAGCATGTAAAAGTGAATTACTTGTTACTTACCCGAATTCGGAGCTCTCCAGGAGCGTTCGTAGATCTGCCTCATAGTGTGTGTGATGCTGCCGCATTCTACCGAGCCGAGGAGGGGAGCTCGACGGAAAAGGTGTTCTGGTCTCAATATGCTGAGGCCGGACATCCGGTGCCCCTGAGCGACCAGCTGAAGCAGCTAGTCGAGCTCCACAAGGTGGCCGAACAGGCCATGAAGGGCCTCATAGTTCGGCTGTGGCCTAAAGAAGCCATGCCTGGGAGCTACTTCGGTCTTGTGCGGCGGCTGGTGGACGCCTGTCCATGGATTGAAGTCATCAAGCATTCCGTCTGCATTGAAGGTGCCCGTAGGGCCCTTGCCCGCGCTAAAGTGCACTGGGGCAAGATGGACGCCGAGAAGCTTGTGACAGATGCGCCACCGCCGGGCAAGGAGTATCGCACGCCCGAGATGTACTATAAGGGTGTCCTGAAGAGTGCCCGCCTTATAGAGGGTGAGTGCTCCAAAGATGTAATTTTTAGTAGACTCGCATTTGTTATCCTATGCGCTGAAAACTTTGTTCGTATGCGCTAAGAAACACTTGTTAATTTAAAATATTACCTTCTGTGCGGCTGTTTATCAAATTTGAGAGATGGTAAGTCGTTGGCTTCAGCCCCCATGCCACGAGTGCTGGGGTGTTCGGGATAAACTTGAGCGCTCTTGTTCCCATTTTTGGGTCCTTCGAGGGAGGCGCTCAACACAACGAACGAGGCAACCAGACTTATAATGCTTGAACGCTCCCACTTAGCCATAGAATTCTATAATTTTAAATTTTGGCGAAGCCCCTAGTGTTCGGAAGACCAAATTCGGGGCGCGATCCACGCCTGGGCCGGACAAAGCCGGTTCTTCACTCTAAGCGGCATAAGTCTTTAGGGACTCAAAAAAACCTCTCGAACAGCGACCGACTCTCGCCCTATCATGACAGTCTTAGCTTTCTCCACTGAGGTGCTCAGCCCAGCTCAACTGGGGCACAATCGCAGTGGTTCTCCCAGCGCTACCTTAGCCGATATAACGGAACGTAAGGTACCAAAACATGGGAGCCGGGAAAATCCAACTATTAACCCAAGACATGATTCGGAGCCGATGCATATAATGCTATAAGTTCGGGGTGCCGTACTTGTGAAAGTGTTCGGACTTATCACACCATATTTTGGGAACTTAAGCCCCTGGTGTATTTGGCCGTACCAAAGCATATGGGTGAAACATGTCATAAGTGAACATCTATAGATAGAAAAAGGAATGCAATAATAGGCAAAAAGCGATGCATTGTTTATTCAAAAAACACTACAATGAAAGCAGAACGATACAAATAGTGCGATAAGCAAGGGATGGGACTATTTAACATGTCCCCCTCCAGGGGTAGGCTGCGAGATGGTATGTAAAACGGGTATACTGCTCGTAATAGAGACCACCTGGACACTCGACGTAGCTTTTCTGCTTCCCTGGCTGTTGCATCGTGAGTTCGGCAATTCTACTGCCGGATAGGGCTTCTAGAAAACGGAGTCCTGCGAATAAAAATAAAAAAGAATGACACAATTGGGAGCCCCTGGTGTGGTTGAGCCGCTCTCCGGGCATGCCGTGGTCGTGCAAGTACCCCTATGCCATGGTATCTCCAAAGCGTAGTTATGTACGCGTGGTACTGGTCTCGCGATTTTGCGAGGGCTGGGGTTGGGGCCGCATTTCTACGCGTGCTCGGAACATGCCAGGCGGTCTTGTTGTAGGTTACTTCGGGCGTGCTTGACGGTGTCCGGCCGCTTAACAGCCGGACTCGAGAATTGCCTTAAGAGGCTGCTTTGTACTTCCGCTGCGAGAGCCGCTGTATGCTCCTCCGTTCGAAGAGAGCGTTCGGTGTTTCCGTTGACTGTAATGACTCCTCGAGGGCTTGGCATCTTGAGCTTGAGTTATGCGTAGTGCGGCACCACATTGAACTTTGCAAATGCGGTTCATCCGAGCAGTGCATGATAGCTGCTGCGGAACGGGACTATGTCGAAGATTAACTCCTCGCTTCGGAAGTTATCCGGGGATCCGAAGACCACTTCAAGTGTAACTGAGCCTGTACAATTGGCCTCTACACCTGGTATGACGCCTTTGAAGGTCATTTTTGTGGGTTTAATCCTTGAGGGGTCTATGCCCATCTTGCGCACTGTATCCTAATAAAGCAGGTTCAGGCTACTGCCGTCGTCCATCAGGACTCTAGTGAGGTGAAATCCGTCGACGATTGGGTCTAGAACCAATGCGGCGAATCCGCCATGGCGGATGCTAGTGGGGTGGTCCCTTCGATCAAAGGTGATCGGGCAGGAGGACCACGGATTGAACTTTGGGGCGACTGGCTCCATCGCATATACATCCCTGAGTGCACGCTTCCGCTCCCTTTTGGGTATGTGGGTTGCGTATATCATGTTCACAGTCCGCACTTGTGGGGGGAAACCCTTCTGTCCTCTATTGTTCAGCGGCCGGGTCTCCTCCTCGTCATCGCTATGCAGCCCCTTGTCATTGTTTTCGGCAGTTAACTTGCCTGCCTGCTTGAACACCCAACAATCCCTGTTGGTGTGATTGGCTAGCTTTTCGGGGGTGCCGTGTATCTGGCATAAGCGATCGAGTATTCGGTCCAAATTGGACGGGCCCGGAGTATTTCTTTTGAATGGCTTTTTCCGCTGACCAGGTTTAGAGCCTCTGAATCCGGCATTGACTGCCGTATCCTTAGTATTGTCGCCATTAATGCGGGGCTTGTGCTTGTTGCGACGCGACCTGCCATTGGTGTCCTTGGTATCCGAATTACCAGGGCTCTTGGTCATGTTGTTACTTCGGGCTAGCCAGCTATCCTCTCCCGCGCAGAAGCGGGTCATGAGTGTTATGAGGGCTGCCATGGATTTCGGCTTTTCCTATCCTAGGTGCCGGGCAAGCCACTCGTCGTGGATGTTATGTTTGAAGGCTGCAAGGGCCTCTGCATCCGGACAGTCGATGATTTGATTTTTCTTGGTTAGGAACCGTGTCCAGAATTGTCTGGCCGATTCTTCTGGCTGCTGAATGATGTGGCTTAGGTCATCGGCCTTTGGTGGTCGCACATAAGTGCCCTGGAAGTTGTCGAGGAATGCATCTTCCAGGTCTTCCCAACAACTAATTGATTCTGCTGGCAACCTATTGAGCCAATGCCGAGCTGGTCCTTTAAGCTTGAGTGGGAGGTATTTGATGGCGTGTAGATCATCACTGCGGGCCATGTGGATGTGAAGGAGATAGTCCTCGATCCAGACTGCCGGATCTGTTGTGCCGTATGATTCAATGTTTACGGGTTTGAAACCCTCGGGGATTTGATGATCCATTACTTCGTCTGTGAAGCATAGTGGGTGTGTGGCGCCTCTGTATTGGGCTATATCACGACGCAGCTCAAATGAGCTTTGTCTGCTGTGTTCAGCCCGGACGGAATTGCTGTATCCGGCGTGACGGTTATCATCACGTATCGTGGGGCGCCCACGCGATCCGTAGATCGATCTTGTTTGCCTTGCCTTGTCCTCCAACATATCTTGCAAGTCTAGCGCGTTCCCCCGTGGCTTTGTACTTTTCGAGCGACGCCGGGGTGCGGCTTGAGTGTAGGGCCGAGAGGCCTCTCTGTCGCGGCCACGAGGTGGCCGGTCGGTCGTATTATGCGCTGGTGATGTAGGTTTAGGTGCTTCCTCCTCTAATCGTGGTAGCAGCCTGCATTTTGGGTAGCTCTTGGAGGGGCGTTCGAGTTCATACTCTTCGGCCACAAGGACTTTAGTCCATCTGTCGGCTAGCAAGTCTTGGTCAGCTCTAAGCTATTGCTTCTTTTTCTTGAGGCTGCTTACCATGGCCATAAGCCTGCGTTTGAAACGCTCTTGTTCGACGGGATCCTCAGGCACGACAAATTCGTCGTCGTCGAGGCTTGCCTCGTCTTCAGAGGGAGGCATATAATTATCGTCCTCTACCTCTCTGTCTGCCGCTCTCTCATGAGGGCTGGCTTCTCCATCCTCCCGCGCTGAATCCTACTAGAGAGGGTTGTCTTCGGCACTGTCCGGGGTGTTATTGTCTCCGGTACCGGAATCTCCATTTTTGGTGTGGCGGGATTTAGAGCGGCGCTGCTGACGCCGACGCTTAGGCTGTTTCTTGGAGGGTCGTCCTCCGTTGTTCCATCGCCATTCCCATCCTTTGGGATGTCCACCATGTATATGTCGTATGACGAGGTGGCCTTCTAGTGCCCTGTAGGCGCTGGGTCTTGGTCGTCTCCTGCATCATCCTCCATACCGTCGATGTCTTCGGAGTCGAAGTCTAGCATGTCGGTTAAGTCATCGACAGTGGCTACGAAGTGGGTGGTGGGTGGGCTTTGAATTTCTTCATCGTCCGCATCCCAACCTTCCTGACCATAATCCGGCCAGGGCTCTCCTGATAAAGAGAGATACTTTAGTGAATTCAGGATGTCGCCGAAGGGCGAGTGCTGAAAGATGTCCGCAGCGGTGAACTCCATGATCAGCGCCCAATCGGATTTGATTAGCAGGGGCGCGGAAGGTTCAGAGTCCGGAGAGGAGTCCGACACCTTGGAGTCACGAGCTTCGCAAAGGACCGGGTTGGTATCTGGCTCTATCTCCGTAGAGGTAGCAGCCCCCGAGGTGGTGTCCAGTCACCTGTCCTCGATCGGCGCAGTCGGCTCCGAGCTAAGGGTCAGAGCGGACACTTGTGCGGCCTCCAGGGCACTGTTCGGCTGCAGAGTTAGATCATGCCCATCGTGACAGTGCAGCGTGCTTGGCTGTGGCTCGAATCCGTCGAAGATCAAGTCTCCGCGGATGTCAGCCGTGTAGTTCAAACTCCCAAATCTGACCTGATGGCCAGGGACATAGCTTTCGATCTGCTCCAGATGGCCAAGTGAATTGGCCCGCAGTGCAAAGCCACCGAATACGAAGATCTGTCCAGGGAGAAAAGTCTCACCCTAGACCGCGTCGTTGTTGATGATCGAAGGAGCCATCGGGCCTAAAGGTGACGACACAGAGGAACTCTCAATGAAAGCACCAATGTCGGTGTCAAAACCAGCGGATCTCTGGTAGGGGGTCCCGAACTGTGCGTCTAGGCGGATTGTAATAGGAGACAAGGGACACGATGTTTTTACCCAGGTTCGGGTCCTCTCGATGGAGGTAAAACCCTACTCCTTCTTGATTAATATGATGATATGGGTAGTACAAGAGTAGATCTACCACAAGATCAGAGAGGCTAAACCCTAGAAGCTAGCCTATGGTATGATTGTTGTTCGTCCTATGGACTAAAACCCTCCGGTTTACATAGACACCGGAGAGGGCTAGGGTTACACAGAGTCGGTTACAATGGTAGGAGATCTACACATCCGTATCGCCAAGCTTGCCTTCCACGCCAAGGAAAGTCCCATCCGAACACGGGACGGGGTCTTCAATCTTGTATCTTCATAGTCTTGGAGTCCGGCCAAAGATGATAGTTCGGCTATCTGGACACCCCCTAGTCCAGGACTCCCTCAACAAGTATGTAGCAATATGTGATGTATGTCAGAGAGTTAAGGCAAAGCATCAGAAGCCAGCTGGATTGCTACAGCCGTTGCCGATACCCGAATGGAAGTGGGATAAGCTTGGCATGGATTTTATCACTGGATTGCCCAGGACTCGTTCCGGCTATGACTATATCTGGGTTGTAGTTGATCGTTTGACGAACCTAGCTCATTTCATCCCAGTGAAGACCACATATACGAGTGCTAAGTTGGCAAAGATATACATGAACATGATCATATGTTTGCATGGAGTTCCGAGGACCATTGTATCAGATAGAGGAAACCACTTCACTTCAAAATTTTGGAATCAGTTGCATGAAACTTTGGGTACCAGGCTAGAGTTCAGTACAACCTTTCATCCACAGACAGAAGAATAGACTGAGAGAGTCAATCAGATTCTGGAGGACATGTTGAGAGCTTGTGCGCTAGATTATGGATCTAGTTGGGATGACAATTTCCCGTATGGAGAGTTCTCTTATAACAATACTTATCAAGCCAGTTTGAAGATGGCCCCTTTCGAAGCTTTGTATGGAAGGAGGTGCAGGACATCGTTATGATGGGATGAAGTTGGAGATCGACAGTTTTTTGGACTGGATTTAATCAAAGACTCTGAAGAGAAGGTTAAGTTGATTCACGATAGACTCAAGGTAGCCCAGTCCAGGCAGAAGAGTTATGCGGATTCTAAACGAAAGGGGACAGTTTACGAAGTCGGAGACAGAGCATATCTTCGTGTGTCCCCGCTTCATGGAGCTAAGCGTTTTGGAGTCAAGGGAAAGCTAGAACCACGTTTTGTGGGACCATACAGAGTTTTGGAACGCATGGGAGAAGTTGCATAGAAGCTGGAATTGCTAGAAGGATTGTCAGGAGTTCACGATGTGTTTCACATTTCCCAGTTGAAGAAGTACCACACAGCGATGGCCGATATTCCTCTAAGAGATACAGTGCCACTGGAAGCAATTCAGTTAGACAGTGATTTGACTTATGAAGAGAAGCGAGTCAAGATTCTCGAGTTTTCCAGTCGAGTTACTCGAAGCAAGGTTATCAAGTTTTGCAAAGTTCAGTGGAGCCATCATACAGAGGAGGAAGCCACCTGGGAGCGAGAAGAGGACCTCCGTAGAGACCACCCAAACCTTTTTGCTGACCAACCCGAATCTCGAGGGCGAGACTCATCTTAACGGGGGTCGGTTTGTAATATCCCAATTTTCAATTTGGATATTATACATAGATCATCATATGCATATCATATTTATTCTTGCATTTTAGTTGAGATCCTAGAAATCTTAAGCAACTCAAGGACCCAAGGAGAGAGTTGGAGGTTTCACAAAATTCATATTTGAATCTATTTCAAATTCGAAGAAAGGATCAATTTGATTTTATTAATTTTCTCTCCAATTATTTTCAATATTGAAATAAATGATAGAAGATAATATGACTTCTTCAAATTAAGAGAAATATTGGAGAAAGAATTTTAAAATCAAATTATGATTTTATTTGCTATTTTATTTGAATTAGAAAAATATGCATTTTTTAAAATTGCGTTTTTAGGCCAGAAAAATGTTCACTTTGTTCTAAATATCTTATTTAGATGGTGAAAATTGTTTTTGGCATTTTTAGATTTTTTTAATTATTTTAGGAATTTTTCTCTTCACGCGAAATCATTTTAAAAAAAGTTTTCCGCCCGACTAGGCCAAAGGCCCAGCCGAACCGGGCCGCCGCCGCCAGACTCCGGTCTCGAGCCGGACTCCGCCTCTGCTCCGCCACCTTGCCCCCTCCTCCAAGCCGCCTTCCCCCTTTAAAAGCAGCGCTTGGGCCCCCCTCCTGGAGCCCCACATTGCAGCCGCCGCCCCCAAGCAGCAGCTGCAGCAACGCCCCGCCGCCGCGCCCGCTGCCGCTGCCGGTGCTCCACCGCCACCCCGCACCAGTGCCACCACCACCACCTCACCCGACAGCCCCACGCCGCCGGACGCCGCCGCCGCAGACCGCCGCCGTTGACCCCGCTCGGTTAACCGGTAAAAACCAATGCCCCGCCCTTTTTTTAGTTAGTTAGCCGCAGTTCGTTTTTTTGTTTTAGATCGGTTTTTTGTTCGCTTAAGTTATTTAGCAGACGTTCATTCGTTAATCCTTTTCTTTTTAGTTTATTTTCGGCCAGGGAATTATCTATGATTATTTTTATCGCGATTTAGCCCGTGATCTTTAAACTAGTATAACTTTTTACTCATTTATCCAAATTATATGAAACCAGTGCCAAAATCTTCGTCTCGGACCCCTCTTTCCAGTTAACCAACTTGAACATAAATTTGGTACTTTAAAATTTGACTTTAGTCCAGATTAGTAAATGATCTTGTTTCGTTCGTATTTTCTGTTTGTTGCTACGTTTGAGTTGAATCTTTTTTCGAATCGTAGCCAATCACTTGTACCTACAGCTAAGATCTAATTCACATGTTAATATTGCTGTTAGGTTTTGACTCTTGTTAGTTTAAGTCGTTTGCTTGTTTCATGTTCAATTTGGATCTTTTCTCGGGTTTTCTCGTGTTTCGTTTGAGTGATTGCTTATGTATGCTATTGTTTGTCTATGCTAGATTACCCGGAGTGTAAATCTTGTTACTACGAATCTCTAGAGTTGCAGATCGTCAGCAAGGCAAGTTACACATACTCTTTTATATCCAGTTTTTACTATGCAATAGTATTGCCCCACAAATATTTTCATTGGTAGGATTGGGAACATGTGGTTTTGGTTATAGTGCTTGAGGTAGGAACCTAATACCTTTTGGTCACCCCGGGAATATACATTATGCTAATTATTGCTTATCCATGCTGGTAGACGGGGATTGGATTGTGATTTACACATGGAAGTTTGAGAGTTATTTAATCGTGGATAACATTAAGGTGGCAGCCTTAATACACATCTGGGTGGATTGGTTGAGGTGCCTGGGGAACCCAGTTTTGTCTGTTTTTGGAAATCCCGGAGTACCCGTGTGATTATCCTATGGAATGCCACCCAGCCTCAAAGGGATCATAAGATTATTCATGCTAGAAACTTCCGTGTGCAGCCACAAGCCATTATGGGCTCTGGCATAGTTGAGTAAGTTGCGTGAGCTCTTGAAGAGGTAGACTAGCAGATGCAGAGGGATGTAGGTGGTACTATCTACCCGGAGTAGAGACTTAATGCTTCAGAAAGGCTATGTCTCGATCATCCGATCATGGATGCGGTCGAGTCTTGTGGGGGAAAAGTGCGCAAACCTCTGCAGAGTGTATAAACTAATCATGGTTAGCCGTGTCCCCGGTTATGGACATCTTGAGTATCTAGTACTTGAATCTATTGATGTGATCTCATCACATTACTCTAGTTAATTATGATGATGGGTTAATGATGATACTTTTAATTGGGATTTGAGTTGGGGTTACCTTCTCAAATAAAGGGCAACATGGGAGTAGTTAAATAAATTTATTCCTTTGTTGTAGGAAAAAAACTAGCTTTATGCAAAACTATGAAACTTACAGCCTCCACCAGCCAAATATTGCATGTAGATATAGTTCTTGCATTATCATTACTTTATAGTGTAACTATGCCAGCATATTCCATATGCTGACCCGTTTCGGGCTGCAATGTCTTATGTTGCAGACTAATCACATGACAAATAAGGTGCGATAGGTCGTTGTTTTGCACTCAGCTATGCCGTTAGAGCTGATGGACTCATTTACCTTCGAAGCTTCCACAATTATCTAGTTTAGATGGCCTTCAGCCATGATTTATTTATGTAATCATACTCATTATGAGGACTCGATGTAATAAGTGTGTGATTGAAACTATGTTATAATTCCTCGAGTACTGTGCATGTCAGCATTACTAATCCAGGGATGACACTGATGCACAGAGACTTGACCTTTTGAGGTCTGGTCACTACAACATATGTCCTAAACCTAAAGTCAAACTTGGACCCACCAAATTGATCTATCCGGCGCCACTGAGTTCACTTGACATAGCCATATCCACAAACCCTAATCAGTTCGGTCTTATCAATAGGGATCTCGGTCTCACAGAGATGGGATTGCAAATTCTCTGTTTCCCTTCCTAACGTTTCGGTCTAACCGAGATGAGCGATCGGCCCCATCGAGTTTGCAGTGCGAACTCTCTGTTTCCTTTTCATAACATTTTGGTCTAACCGAGATGGGCGATTGGTCCCACTGAGTTTGCTTGACCAAGTCTCTGTTTTCTTATTACTGAAATCGGTCTCATCGAGTTCATGTGATCGGTCTCACCGAGATGAGGTTTTGCCCTAATCCTAGCGCATCGGTCTCACCGAGTTGATATTGTCGGTCCCACCGAAAAGCCTAACGTTCACATTTTGAACCAAGTCGGTCTCACCGAGTTTCACTATTTGGTCCCAGCGAGTTTGGTAAATTGTGTGTAATGGTTAGATTTTGTGTGGAGGCTATATATACCCCCCACCCTCTTCTCCATTTGAGAGAGAGCCATCATAATGTGCCTACACTTCCACTACTCATTTTCTGAGAGAGAACCACCTACTCATGTGTTGAGACCAAGACATTCCAATCCAACCACAAGAATCTTGATCTCTAGCCTTCCCCAAGTTGCATTCCACTCAAATCATCTTTCCACCATAGCCAAATCTGTGAGAGACAGTTTAGTGTTGGGGAGACTATCATTTGAAGCACAAGAGCAAGGAGTTCATCATCAACACACCATCTATTACCTTTTGGAGAGTGGTGTCGCCTAGATTGGTTAGGTGTCACTTGGGAGCCTCCGTCAAGATTGTGGAGTTGAACCAAGGAGTTTGTAAGGGCAAGGAGATCGCCTACTTTGTGAAGAACGACCCAAGTGAGGCAAGTCCTTCGTGGGCGACGGCCATGGTGGGATAGACAAGGTTGCTTCTTCATGGACCCTTCGTGGGTGGAGCCCTCCGTGGACTTGCACAATTGTTACCCTTTGTGGGTTGAAGTCTCCATCAACATGGATGTACGGTAGCACCACCTATCGGAACCACGCCAGAAAACTCTGTGTCTACATTGCATTTGCTCCCTCTAAACTCCTCCCCTTTACCTTCATATGCAATGATTTACATTCTGCTGCTATACTATTAGAATTGCATGTGTAGGTTGATTGCTTGACTTGTGCTGAGTTGCTAAAATCTGCCAAGACTTAAAATTGGGAAAAGGCTAGATTTTTATTTGGTCAAGTAGTCTAATCACCCCTCTCTAGACGTACTTTCGATCCTACACTTGCCCAATATCTTTTCTAGCCAAAAACTCCGCACTAAGTAGAGATACTACTTATGCATCCAAAAACCCTTAACCCAAATCTTATTTCGAGAGTCCACCATACCTACCTATGAATTGAGTAAGATCCTTCAATTAACTTGTCATCGGTGCAATAAGGCAATAAAAATTGCTTCTAAATGTGTTGGATCATTTAGTGTAATAAAAAATTGTGCGTTGTACGAACTTGTGATGGCAAAGAATAAAAGCGATAGAATGCATAATAAAGGTTGCTACCATAAGGGCAATATAACGTGGCATTCTTTTGCATTAAGGGATTTGGCGTACAAAAAAATAAGTGCATGGCAACCTCTGCTTCCCTCTGCGAAGGGCCTTTCTTTTACTTTTATCCAGAGTCAAAGTTTTCTCTCCTATTCCTTTTTATTTTTCTCCTTTGGAAAGCATCATGTGGTGAGGAAAGATCTAGGCACATATATCCAGCTGGACATGGGTAGGCATGAGTTATTATTGTTGACATCACCCTTGAGGTGAATATGTTGGGTGAAAAAACTATAAGCCCCTGCCTTTCTATGTGTTTGGTTGAAACTTTTTTTTCATGGGCACGCTGTGAGTGTTAGCAATCACAGAAGACTATATGATGGTTGAGTATGTGGACTTGCCTAAAGGCTCCGACACATGATCCTTTTCTGAAAATATGATGAATTGTAGTTGTAAAGTTGACTAATGTAAGATCCCAATTTTCAATTTGGACGTTATAGATATGTCATTCTTATGCATTTCATATTTAATTGCATTTTGGTTGTGATCCACGAAATCTTAAGCAACTCAAAGACCAAAGGAGAGAGTTGGAGGTTTCATAAAATTTACATTTTTTAATTTTTTTTCAAATTTGAGAAGTGGATCAATTTGATTTTAACAATTTCTTTCCAATCATTTCAATTCAATAAATAAATGAGAGAAGATAAAATGACTTCTTCAAAACAGAGGAGAAATATTGGAAAATAAATTTTGAAATCAAATTATTATTTTATTTGAATTTTATTTGCAATTTTATCTGAATTGGAGAAAAACATGCATTTTTAAAAATAGCATTTAGTCGAGAAAAATGTTCATCTTGTCCCAAGTATTAGTTAGGGATGGTGAAAATTATTTCTGGAATTTTTTTAGTACTTTATTTTTATTTTATTAGGATTTTCTTCACGGAAACCGTTTAAAAAAATCGCGCGCCGAACTGGGCCGACCCAGCTGGGAGCTAGGCCTTCGCCCAGCCCCTGCATCACCTCGCGCCGTGCCCGTGTCCGCGTCGGACTGCGGCGAGTAGTCCGGGTCGCCGCCGCCTAGCGCCGCCCCTTGCCCAAGTCGGACTCCCCAGGACCCCTTTAAAAGCCGAGCCGGACCCCCTCCTCTCCATAGTCGCAGCTGCCGCCTCGCAGCCGTGCCGCTGCCTGCGTCCCTCGCCGCCGCCGATGCTCGCTGCCGCCACCCCGTGCGCCGTCGCCTCGCCTTGCCCACCAAACCCTACCAGAGCCGAAGCCAAGCCACCGACACCGAATCCCCCCCCCCCCCCCCGCCGGCCAAACCCTGTTAATCGGTATAAATCGCCCCGGTTCACCGAATTTCTTTTTATTTTTTATTTTTATTAGATCGGTTTTATTTTAGTTCGTTAGTTGACGAACATTCACCCGTTAGTTTCTGTTAACGAAAGGATCCGTTCTTTAGGTTTTGTTAGCGAACTTTCGTTCTGTAGATTTTTCTTTTTAGTATAATTTTCAGTAAGGGACCTATCCACGAATTTTATTGCGATTTAGCCCCTGATCTTAAAACTAGCGTAAGTTTTAGCTCGTTTATCCAAATTAGATGAAACCAACGCCAAAATCTTCATAAAAATCTTTTCTTTCCAGTAAACCAACTTGAACATGACTCTGACAATTTAAAATTTGAGTTTAGCTCAGATTAGTATTCAATCTTGTTTCATTTGTATCTTGAGTTTCGTAGCTCCGTTTGAGTTGATTCTTTTTGCAAATCATAGCTAATCACATGTACCTACTGTTAAGATATAATTCACATGAAAGTAATGCTGTTAGGTTTTGTTTTATGTTTAGTTTAGTCAGTTTCTTGTTTCGAGTTTTATTTGGATCTTCTCTCAATTTTTCTTTGTTTTGTTTCAATGATTGCTTATGTATGCTACTGTTTGTCTATGCTAGATTACCCGGAGTGTGAAGCTTGTTACTACGAATCCCTAGAGTTTGTAGATTGTCAGCAAGGCAAGTTACACTTTGATCATACTGTTCTATACCCAGTTTTTACTATGCATTAGTTTTGCCCCTCAAATACTTTGCATGAGTAGGATTGGGAACATGTGGTTTGGTTGTAGTACTTGAGGTAGGAACCTAATACCTTTTGATCACCCCGGGAATATATGTTATGCTTTATTATTGCTTAGCCATGCTTATAGATGGGGATCGGATCGTGATACACATGGAAGTTGTGAGAGTTATTAATCTTGGATAACATTAAGGTGACAACTTTAATACGCATCTGGTGGATTGGTTGGGGCACTTGGAGAATCCAGTATTTGTCCATTGGGAAATCCCGGAGTACTGTGTGATTTTTCCTCAGTTCGCCACCCAGGCTCAAAGGGATCATATGATATTTCATGCCTAGAAACTTCCGTGTGCAGCCATAAGCCATTATGGGCTCTGGCATAGTTGAGTAAGTTGTATGAGCTCTCGAAGAGGTAGACTAGCAGATGTAGGGGAAAGTAGGTGTACTGGTCTGCCCAGAGTAGAGAGTTAATGCTTCAGAAAGACTATGTCTTGATCTTCTGATCATGGATGTGGTCGAGTCTTGTGGGGAAAAGTGCGCAACTTCTACAGGGTGTAGAAACTAATCATGGTTAGTCGTATCCCCGGTTATGGTCATCTTGAGTATCTAGAATTGGATATTATTGTTGATCTCATCACTCTTTAAATTAATTGAATTGGGTTTAATGATGATACTTGCTTAATTGGGATTTGGGTTGGAGGAATCTTCTCAAATATTGGTACAACTTGGGGGTAGTAAATAAATTTATTCATTTGTTGTAGGAAAAAACTAGCTTTATGCAAAATCTTAAACTTAGAGCCTCCACCAGCCAAATATTGCATGTAGATATAGTTCTTGCATTTGTTGCTTTACAGTGTAACTCTGCCAGCATATTCAATGTGCTGACCTATACGGCTGCAATGTCTCATGTTGCAGACTTCTCAAACGATGAATAAGGTGCAATAGGTCGTTGTCATGCACTCAGCTATGCCGTTGGAGTTGTTGGACTCATTTACTTTCGAAGCGTCCATAGTTATTTAGTTTAGATGGCCTTCAGCCATATTATTTTGTGTAATCATACTCTTTATGAGGAGCTCGATGTAATAAGTGTGTGATTGAACTCTGCTATAATTCCTCGAGTACTGTGTGTATCAGCATTACCGATCCAGGATGACACTTAAGCACAGAGACTTCGGTCCATTGGGATCGTGGTCGCTACAGGATGGTATCAGAGCACACGCTGACTGTAGGACGCGACCACTAGGAAAATCCACATGATTACTCTTATCTGCTCATTTCTAATCCTCCTCTATTTCTTCTCTATAGATGGTGGACCCCAGGAACAAGTTCACTTGGCCGGATGACAACACTCCTTTCGGACGACACTTGAAGGAAGTCACTAAGTACTTGAACATCGGACTACCAAGCTTCATTGGAACTTTCTCTGCAACTTTACCGGAAGAGGAGCGCTGGAAGATCAAAGTTCGTGTACCTGGGAGGACGTTTGCGCCAACGACGGAGCCCAGTGATTTCTACCTGGATGCACCAAGTTCGAACTTGGGAAAGAGCATGGCGGCCCACATCACCTTTGGATGCATATGTGAAGTGTATCACAAGGAGCTTGAAAACACCATCTATCAAATATGTGGACACCGAGATGAGGAATGGGAGATGATTCGTACCAGGAAGGATGGATCAACTGCAGCTTACATTTAGGAGATGGGTGATCACATTCGCCGATATGAGAACCAGATGTGCTCCATCATGAAGAAGACGAAGAAGATGATGAAGAAGACCATCAAGCTAGAAGAAGAACTCAAGTCAACACGTGATGGATATGAGGAAGAAATTGCTGTACTACTGGAGAAGCATGAAGACCCGAAGAGGAAGCTAGGACTACCCGTGGAGAACCATAAGCGAGAACATGAAAAGGAGATACATTCGGAGGACTACATCATCTTGGACAACACCTACACGGACAGTGATGCAAATGATGATAGTGATGACGACTACGTAGACAAAGCTGGAGCAGATATCATGGAGTCTTCCACCGATCAAAATTTCTAGATGACCACCATGTTACTAGTAGTATTCTTCCGAGTAGTTAGCATCGATCGAGTTGTAATACTAGTTAGATCGTTCGTGGGAACCTTGTTTGATATTGAATGAAGTGAATTGATTGTATTTGCCTCATGTGCATATGGGTAGTGAAATCTCTCTTAGACCTTATTCTATTCAGTTTTCTCACCCCTTCTAACCCATCAAATGCCTCCGAGATGTGACACCGGATTTGTGTTCCCACCGGAGCTCATCCAGGTGATCCAGCAGCAGAATGCCTTGATGTAGATGCTAGTTCAGAATCAGAACCAAGGCAGCAACAACAGCAATAACAACAACAACAACAACAACAACAACAACAACAACAACAACAACAACCCACCACCACCATCCCCTGTTGACAACCTAGCCCGTTTTCTGAGGTTGAATCCACCGTTGTTCTCTAGCAGCACTGAGCTGATTGTTGCAGATGATTGGCTCTGCAAGACTGGAAGGGAGATGACTACTGCAGGTTGCACAGATGCGGAGAGAGTGCGCTTTGCCGCACATCAGCTTGATGGACCGCATCATCTTGGTGGGAGAACTTCACCACCATTTACCCCATTGATACAGTTACATGTGAGCAGTTTTAGCATGCTTTCCACACCGCACATGTTTCAGTAGGAGCTATGATCATGAAGAAGCGCGAGTTTTTAACAACTTGTGCCAAGGGAGTTGTACAGTGGGACAATATGTGGATGAGTTCAGCAAGTTAGCCCGTTATGCCCCAGATGATGTGGCCACGAATGCCGCAAAGCAGGAGTACTTGAGGGACTCAATGATGAGCTAAGCATGCAGTTGATGGTGGCAACTTTCAACAACTACCATGAGCTGGTAGACAGGTCCCTCATGATAGAAGGCAAGCAGCAATAGATTGATAACCGCAAGAGGAAGTATGGACAGGGAAGGTACACTTCTGGAGCTCAGCAAAATCCCCGCTATTCCCCCTTCTCGGCAGGACATACTCACAACCATGGAGGCCATAACCATGGAGGACATACGCACAATGGAGGAAGTTCGCACAACCACAGTGGCCCTAAGAATGGCAATGGGAATGAAGGAAGCAATAGTCAGAACCGTTCCAAGCCCGCAACACCAGCCAAGAGGGATTTGAGTCACATTACTTGTTTCAAGTGCGGGAAGACCGGACATTATGCCACTGAATGTCCTGAAGTGAAGAATGGAAATGGCAATGGCAGTTCTGCAAAGAAGCTCAACCCCTTCACCAAAGGTCAGGTGAACCACGTCAGTGTGGAGGAGATTGAGGAGCAGCCGACGCAGTTGTCGGTAAGTTTTTGATTAATGCATTTACATCACTTGTTCTTTTCGATACGGGTGCATCTCATTCATTCATATCAAGGGGATTTGTGGATAAGTATAAGTTGCCAACAACAGCCCTTAAGTCACTGATACGTCCATTTTGCATCATGCTTTTATATCGTTATTTATTGCATTATGGGCTGTTATTACACGTTATGTCATGATACTTATGGCTATTCTCTATTATTTTACAAGGTTTATCATGAAGAGGGAGAATGCCGGAAGCTGGGATTCTGGCTGGAAAAGGAGCAAATATTGGAAACCTATTCTACACAGCTCCAAAAGTCCTGAAACTCCACGAAAGTCTTTTTTGGAATTAATAAGAATTATTGAGCAAATAAAGTACCAGAGGGGGCCCACAC
The DNA here is from genome assembly GCF_018294505.1 of Triticum aestivum. Classification (NCBI taxonomy): domain Eukaryota; kingdom Viridiplantae; phylum Streptophyta; class Magnoliopsida; order Poales; family Poaceae; genus Triticum; species Triticum aestivum. The sequence continues at coordinate 268,977,520 of NC_057807.1, read as the reverse complement.
CCTGTCCACGAGGGTGGGCGGCGCGCCCCCTGCTGGGCGCGCCCCCTGTCTTGTGGGCCCCCTGTTGGCCCTCCGGTGCCCATCTTCTGCTATATGAAGGCTTTTACCCTGGAAAAAATCATAAGCAAGCTTACGGGACGAAACTCCGCCGCCACGAGGCAGAACCTTGGCGGAACCAATCTAGGGTTTCCGGCGGAGCTGTTCTGCTGGGGAAACTTCCCTCTGGGAGGGGGAAATCATCACCATCATCATCACCAACGATCCTCTCATCGGGAGGGGTTCAATCTCCATCAACATCTTCACCAGCACCATCTCCTCTCAAAACCCTAGTTCATCTCTTGTATCTAATCTTGTATCAAAACCACAAATTGGTACCTGTGGGTTGCTAGTAGTGCTGATTACTCCTTGTAGTTGATGCTAATTGGTTTATTTGGTGGAAGATCATATGCTCAGATCCTTAATGCATATTAATACTCCTCTAATCATGAAAATGAATATGCTTTGTGAGTAGTTACATTTGTTCCTGAGGACATGGGTGAAGTCTTGCTATTAGTAGTCATGTGAATTTGGTATTCGTTTGATATTTTGATGAGATGTATGTTGTCTCTCCTCTAGTGGTGTTATGTGAATGTCAACTACATGACACCTCACCATTATTTGGGACTAGAGGAAGGCATTGGGAAGTAATAAGTAGATGATGGGTTGGTAGAGTGACAGAAGCTTAAACCCTGGTTTATGCGTTGCTTCGTAAGGGGCTGATTTGGATCCACTAGTTTCATGCTATGGTTAGGTTTACCTTAATACTTCTTTTGTAGTTGTGGATGCTTGCAATAGGGGTTAATCATAAGTGGGATGCTTGTCCAAGAAAGGGCAGTACCCAAGCACCAGTCCACCCACATATCAACTTATCAAAGTACCGAACATGAATCATACGAGCGTGATGAAAACTAGCTTGATGATAATTCCCATGTGTCCTCGGGAGCGCTTTTCTCATTATAAGAAATTGTCCAGGCTTGTCCTTTGCTACAAAAGGATTGGGCCACCTTGCTGCACTTTATTTACTTTCATTGCTCGTTACCCGTTACAAATTATCTTATCACAAAACTATCTGTTACCTATAATTTCAGTGCTTGCGAGAATACCTTACTGAAAACTGCTTGTCATTTCCTTCTGCTCCTCATTGGGTTCGACACTCTTACTTATCGAAAGGAGTACGATAGATCCCCTATACTTGTGGTCATCAAGACTCTTTTCTGGCACCATTGTCGGGGAGCATAGCTCTATTCTTTGACTCACTTGGGATTTATATCTACTAATCCTATGAGGAACTTGAAAGACGAAAGAACTAAGATTTTTCCCTCAACTACGAGGGGAGGTAAGGAACTGCCATCTAGCTCTGCACTAGATTCTCCTTCTATTTTGAGTAAGCTTGTGACACGTAAACCTGCTACTACTATGAATTCTGATATGTCATATGTTATTTATGATGCCACTTCTGCTATGCATGATACTTATGATGAAACTACTTCTGTGCTGGATACTACTTTGCCATTAGGTGAATTTCTTGATGAACAACTTGCTAGGGTTAGAGAGAATGAAATTATTGAAGATGAAATTATTAATGATAGTGATGATGAAGGTTCTCCCCCTAAGTATGAATTGCCTGTTGTTCCTAAGTGTTATGTTATGGATGAAGAAGCCGCTAGAGATCTTTTTTGCTTGCAATGATAGATCTGATCTTAAGAAATGATAGATCTGATCCTTGCTTTACCTTTGTGCATCTAGACCAGATATCATGTTGAGTGTGGGGATGTGTGCACGGTTTCAAGCCGCACCAAAGGAAAGTCACTATGTGGCGGTCAAGAGAATCTTTCGATATTTGGCTCATACCCCAAACTTTGGCTTATGGTACCCAAGAGGAGAAAATTTCAAGCTTGAAGGTTTCACGGATTCCGATTGGGCGGGGGACAAAGTGGATAGGAACTCCACTTCCGGAGGGTGCCAATTTCTTGGTTGCTCTTTGGTAAGTTGGTCTTCCAAGAAGCAAAGTTGTGTGTCTCTCTCGTCCACCGAAGCGGGGTACGTGGCGGCCGGTAGTTGTTTTGCTCAACTCCTATGGATGAGGCAAACTTTAAAGGAGTATGGTGTCATTTGTGACAAAGTGCCTCTTTGGTGTGATAATGAAAGTGCCATCAAGATTTCTCTCAACCCGGTACAACACTTCAAGACGAAGCACATTGAGATTCGGTATCACTTCATCCGGGATCACATTAGGCGAGGGGAGATCGAGCTCAAGTATGTCAACACTCATGATAACCTTGCAGATATTTTAACAAAGCCCTTGGATGAAGCAAGATTTCGCGAGTTAAGGCATGAGCTAAATATCATTGATTTGAGCAATGTGACTTGAACCCGTACACCCCCCACCACACTCAACGTGTTGTCTAGTTTAGGTGTAGGCAAGGACATAGGGGGAGTGTTGTTCTCTCAATGAACTCTCCCTCCCCCCATTATGCATAAATCGATCACCTCTTTCACATTAGCCATTTTTAATGGTACTTGTGCTTCAAAGACGAGTTTTGGTCATGGGCCCAAGGATAATTCTTCGCGGTGCCATACCATCCAACTCAAACATAGGTGGCTTCAGCCACCGCCCTCTCTCCTCGAGAGGCTTTGTCGCTTGGTGGTTTCTTGTCGTCTTTTTGCCTGTGGTTTGTGCGTGATCTTGTGGTTTCTTGTGTGTGAAAAGTTTCCGTGCAAAGGCTTTTTCTTCTCGTGTTGAAACTTGCGGTGACTTGAGCTCACGGTACTACCGCGGCTAGCTACGGTACTACCGCAGCCAGCCACGGTACTACCGCTCGCGGGAGCACGGTACTACCGTCACCACGCAGCAGTAATTTTTTACTGCCGCTTGGTTGAGCGGTACTACCGCCTCGGCGCGGTACTTCCGCCCGAGCGGTACTACCGCGATGATACGCGGTACTACCGCGCCGGTTTGAGCGCGTGGGGATAAGGACGGGCAGGGGGAGTTTAACTCCCCATACCCATTCGCTGTCCTCTCTCTCCACGTCGCCTCCTTCTCTCCCTCGCTCAAGAACGGAGCCAGCGTTCGTCGCCGGATCTCCTCCACCGGCTGCCCTCCCGTGATTCCGACCGGTGGGATCGTTCCCCACCACGTGCTCTTGCTATGGACCAAGGTTTTTCCCCAACTCCCTCTCCGTGTTGTTTGTGTTTGGTGTTTCTAGGTTTTGGGGGAGGCTTGTGTGTTCTTGAGATTCTTAGGCTTAATCTCTGCAAGAGTAGGATGAAGGAGCATGGTATTGCATAGGATTTATACTTGTATTGTTGTCTTGCACTAGATCTGATCACCGTAGCACCACCGTTGTTTCGCGGTTCTTTTCAGATTCAAATCACCAGTTAGATATGAGGCGACGCGGTACTATCTCTCGTATGGCGCGGTACTACCGCCTGCACGGTACTACCGCCCTTCGGGAGCGGTACTACCGCGCTCTGTGCGGTACTAAAATTCTACTTCCGCTCCAATCACGGTACTACCGTGACCTCGCACGGTACTACCGCGTTTGGAGCGGTACTAATATTTTAGTACCGCAGACAGTGGCAGTTCTTCCGTGGCTCTCATCTATCACATGCCAACTTTCTTGTATGTCTTCTATGTGTTTCTTGTGCTTTTTCGTGGCCTTTGCATTGATCTTTTCGCGTCTTTGGTGTTTTGCGTGTGTGTCTCAGGTGGTGGCTCTCGCCGGTCCAACCCCAGTCGTGACACTGGCTCCAAACGTCTGCGCAACCCAGGTGATGTACCAGAGGGCTCGTCTGCCTCCAAGCAAAATGTCAAGCACTCAGCTAGCAAGCACAAGGAGCCCGCTAAGGGCATGGATGAGATAGCCCAAGCTGATTATGTCCGTCTCAGGCAGCTTCACCCTTATGTGCACCCGCGTTCCACTGTCAGAGGCTGTGAGCTGTTCTGGAACAAGCAACAGACCAACATCTATCTGGATGTCATCAAGAACAAGCAGAATACCTATGTGGAGGTGAAGTAGATTGATATGCATCACATGAGGAAGGACAAGTTCCGTGACTACTTTGGAGAGGCTCTGGACTTGGTGGAGCAGTTTGGCATTGAGCATGTGTTAACCTTCCACCTCGACTATGACCCTGAGCTTATCTGTCAGTTCTTTGCCTCAGTCTACTTTCACTCCGATGAGGAACGGAGGATGACCTGGATGACCAATGGCCGTAAGCTGTCTGCTACCTGGAAGGAGTTCATGGATCTTCTCCAGGTTCCTGATGATGGGCTCAACTCTCCAGTGGGTGTTCGCCCCCATGCCAATGCTGAGTCTGCCAACAAGGACAGGCTTGCACCATTCATGGTTGAGAAGGTGCTCGCCAATGGCAAGACAACTTTGGTGCTCAACTCTTTTCTGGATATCATGTATCGCATCTACCGCAACTCCTTGTTCCCTCGCATCGGTGACAAAGACAAGGTTCATGCCTATATGGTGGACATGATGCTCATTTGCGAGGAGGCTCGTTCGTCTCAGTCTCAGCCACTTGATGTCTCTCACATCATGTGGTGTGAGCTCCGGTTTGCAGTGTTCAACCGCAAGGTGCCTATCTATGAGCCCCATCTGTTTCTGCTGATTTCGAAGACTTGGGAGAAGATGTTCCCTGATGAGGAGCTTCTTGCTCTAGACTGGGTTCGCCATGAGCCCATCTTCCTGCGTATCAAATCCAACTGGGCCAACACCACTACTCGTGCCGAGGCGACTGCTGCTAGGGCTGCTGTTGATGAGGAGGATGCTGGCGCCGAGGATGTTGTTGAGGGTCATGCTGCTAGGCCTTCCCAAAGTGCCACTATGCCATCATGGGCCAAGAAGCTGAAGGACAAGATGAAGACTCTTTTCTGCATGCAAGCCAAGGGGCAGTACATGACTCACATGGCGTCCAAGGAGAGTCGTCGCCGGGACAACAAGATCTTGCAGCTCTATGGTGAGGCAATGTCTGGCGGGTCTGAGGAGCACATCACTCCAGAGGCCGAGTGGATGGAGAAGCAGGGCTACAGGTGGACTGAGTCTGAGGAGGATGTCGAGGAGACCATCCCTGCTGCCGAGGAGACCGACGGAGAGGCTTGGGATGAGTTCTCTGCTTGAGCCACCTCTTGTGTGTAGGTGTCCTCTCTGCCTTTTTAGCGTCTCGATGCCAAAGGGGGAGAGAGTGTAGGGATTTGCGAGTGTGTCGTGTGTTTTCTGCTTTCTCGATTGAACTATTTGCTGCTTTCTCGTTTGAACCTCGGTAGCTTTACTTCGTATGGTGTAAAACATATGCACTCTATCTATCCTAGCGATCTTGTGTTATATTGTGCTATCTTTATGCTATGCTATGCTTATTATCATGCCTTGGTCTCTAAAATATAGGGGGAGTGTTGATCCTAGTCTGTGTGCTATGCAGTCCAAAGCATTCATCTAAAGTGCACACATCTAGGGGGAGCCCGTCTATATTTTAGAGAGGTGGGGCTTGCCCCTGCTCTAAATTATCTTATCTATATGCAAATCCTGTGTTGTCATCAATCCCCCAAAAAAGGGGAGATTGTAAGGGCATATTTATACCTCAGGTGTTTTGGTGATTGATGACAATGCATTTGCGGACTAATCGTGTGCCTTGAGTTTCTCAGATTCTTCATCTCTAGGCACGAGACGATTCGGTGCCCCTCGAAGACTATTGAAGTCGGCGTTGTTCTACGTTTCTCTTTGGTGGATTTGAGTCATAGGCGAGCCGTACTATTAAGAGGGGGTCCGCATCGGAAAGGTTTGGGTGGAATCAACATGTACACTTGTTCGTCCTTTCCCTGAATTTTGGAGCTTCCCTTTGTTATCTTGGTTGTGCGGAAATCTGACGACTACTGCTGTACTTGCGGTAGTACCGCAAGTACTGTTGGAAATATGCCCTAGAGGCAATAATAAATTAGTAATTATTATATTTCCTTGTTCATGATAATCGTTTATTATCCATGCTATAATTGTATTGATAGGAAACTCAGATACATGTGTGGATACATAGACAACACCATGTCCCTAGTAAGCCTCTAGTTGACTAGCTCGTTGATCAATAGATGGTTATGGTTTCCTGACCATGGACATTGAATGTCATTGATAACGGGATCACGTCATTAGGAGAATGATGTGATGGACAAGACCCAATCCTAAGCCTAGCACAAAGATCGTGTAGTTCGTATGCTAAAGCTTTTCTAATGTCAAGTATCTTTTCCTTAGACCATGAGATTGTGCAACTCCTGGATACCATAGGAATGCTTTGGGTGTACCAAACATCACAACATAACTGGGTGACTATAAAGGTGCATTACAGGTATCTCCGAAAGTGTCTGTTGGGTTGGCACGAATCGAGACTGGGATTTGTCACTCCGTGTAAGCGAAGAGGTATCTCTGGGCCCACTCGGTAGGACATCATTAGAATGTGCACAATGTGACCAAGGGGTTGATCATGGGATGATGTGTTATGGAACGAGTAAAGAGACTTGCCGATAACGAGATTGAACAAGGTATCGGTATACCGACGATCGAATATCGGGCAAGTAAAATACCGCTAGACAAAGGGAATTGTATACGGGATCGATTGAGTCCTTGACATCGTGGTTCATCCGATGAGATCATCGTGGAACATGTGGGAGCCAACATGGGTATCCAGATCCCGCTGTTGGTTATTGACCAGAGAACGTCTCGGTCATGTCTGCATGGTTCCCGAACCCGTAGGGTCTACACACTTAAGGTTCGATGACGCTAGGGTTATAAAGGAAGTTTGTATGTGGTTACCGAATGTTGTTCGGAGTCCCGGATGAAATCTCGGATGTCACGAGGAGTTCCAGAATGGTCCGGAGGTAAAGATTTATATATGGAAAGTTGTTGTTCGGGTTCCGGAAAAAAGTTCGGGTTTTTTCGGTATTGTACCGGGAAGCTTCCAGAAGGTTCCGGAGGGTTCCGGAGGGGTCCGGAGGTCCGGAAATTGTTCCACCATGTCCAATACAGTAGCATGGGCTGTAGGGGGGCGCCCTAGCCTTAATGGGCCAGGGGCACCAGCCCCCCAAGGCCCATGCGCATGGGAAGGGGAAAACCCTAAAGGGGGAGGCCTCCACTTGACTTGGGAGGCACTCCTCCCCCCTTGGCCGCCCCCCCTAGATGGGATCTAGGGCTGGCTGCACCCCTTGGGGTGGGAAACCATAAAGGGGGGCGCAGCCCCCTTCCCCCTATATATATTGGAGGTTTTGGAGCAGCCCAACACATGAGAACCTCTCCCTCTTGGTGCAGCCCTACCTCTCTCCCTACTCCTCCTCTCCCGCGGTGCTTGGCGAAGCCCTTCAGGATTGCCACGCTCCTCCATCACCACCATGCCGTTGTGCTGCTGCTGGATGTAGTCTTCCTCAACCTCTCCCTCTCTCCTTGCTGGATCAAGGCATGGGAGACGTCACCGGGTTGTACGTGTGTTGAACGCGGAGGTGCCGTCCGTTCGGCACTAGGATCTCCGGTGATTTGGATCACGACGAGTACGACTCCTTCAACCCCGTTCTCTTGAACGCTTCCGCTTAGCGATCTACAAGGGTATGTAGATGCACTCTTCTTCCCTCGTTGCTAGATTACTCCATAGATTGATCTTGGTGTTGCGTAGAAAATTTTGAATTTCTGCTACGTTCCCCAACAGTGGCATCATGAGCTAGGTCTATTGCGTAGATTCTTTGCACGAGTAGAACACAAAGTAGTTGTGGGCGTTGATGTTGCTCAATATGCTTACCATTACTAGTCCAATCTTGTTTCGACGATATTGTGGGATGAAGCGGCCCGGACCGACCTTACACGTACTCTTACGTGAGACAGGTTCCACCGACTGACATGCACTTGGTGCATAAGGTGGCTAGCGGGTGCCAGTCTCTCCCACTTTAGTCGGAACGGATTCGATGAAAAGGGTCCTTATGAAGGGTAAATAGCAATTGGCATATCACGTTGTGGTTTTGCGTAGGTAAGATACGTTCTTGCTAGAAACCCATAGCAGCCACGTAAAACATGCAAACAACAATTAGAGGACGTCTAACTTGTTTTTGCAGGGTATGCTTTGTGATGTGATATGGCCAAGAAGAATGTGATGAATGATATGTGATGTATGAGATTGATCATGTTCTTGTAATAGGATTCACGACTTGCATGTCGATGAGTATGACAACCGGCAGGAGCCATAGGAGTTGTCTTAAATTTATTGTATGACCTGCATGTCATTGAACAACGCCATGTAATTACTTTACTTTATTGCTAAACGGTAGCCATAGTAGTAGAAGTAATAAGTTGGCGAGGCAACTTCATGGAGACACGATGATGGAGATCATGATGATGGAGATCATGGTGTCATGCTGGTGACGATGATGATCATGGAGCCCCGAAGATGGAGATCAATGGAGCTATATGATATTGGCCATATCATGTCACTACTATATAATTGCATATGATGTTTATTATGTTTATGCATCTTGTTTACTTAGAACGACGGTAGTAAATAAGATGATCCCTCATTAAAATTTCAAGAAAGTGTTCCCCCTAACTGTGCACCGTTGCTAAAGTCCGTCGCTTCTAAGCACCACGTGATGATCGGGTGTGATGGATTCTTACGTTCACATACAACGGGTGTAAGACAGATTTACACACGCGAAACACTTAGGGTTAACTTGACGAGCCTAGCATGTACAGACATGGCCTCGGAACACAGAGACCGAAAGGTCGAGCATGAGTCATATAGTAGATACGATCAACATGAAGATGTTCACCGATGATGACTAGTCCGTCTCACGTGATGATCGGACACGGCCTAGTTGACTCGGATCATGTAATCACTTAGATGACCAGAGGGATGTCTATTTGAGTGGGAGTTCATAAGATGAACTTAATTATCTTGAACATAGTCAAAAGTTCTTTGCAAATTATGTCGTAGCTCGCGCTTTAGTTCTACTGTTTTAGATATGTTCCTAGAGAAAATATAGTTGAAAGTTGATAGTAGCAATTATGCGGACAATAGAAAGCTTATGTCCTTAATGCACTGCTCAGTGTGCTGAACCCCAAACGTCGTTTGTGGATGTTGCGAACATCGGACATACACGTTTTGATAACTACGTGATAGTTCAGTTAAACGGTTTAGAGCTGAGGCACTAAAGACGTTTTTGAAACATCGCGGAACATATGAGATGTTTCAAGGGCTGAAATTGGGATTTCAGGCTCGTGCCCACGTCAAGAGGTATAAGACCTCCGACGATTTTCTTAGCGTGCAAACTCAGGGAGAAAAGCTCAATCGTTGAGCTTGTGCTTAGATTGTCTGAGTGCAACAATCACTTAAATCGAGTGGGAGTTGATCTTCCAGATGAGATAGTGATGTTTCTCCAAAGTCATTGCCACCAAGCTGCTAGAGCTTCGTGATGAACTATGATATATCAGGGACATATATGATGATCCTTGAGGTATTCGCGTTGTTTGACATCGCGAAAGTAGAAATCAAGAAGGAGCATCAATTGTTGATGGTTGGTGAAACCACTAGTTTCAAGAAGGGCAAGGGCAAGAAGGGATACTTCATGAAACGGCAAATCAGCTGCTGCTCTAGTGAAGAAACCCAAGGTTGAACCCAAACCTGAGACTAAGTGCTTCTGTAATAAGGGAACAGCCACTGGAGCAGAATTACCCTAGATACTTGGTAGATGAGAAGGCTGGCAATGTCGATAGAAGTATATTGGATATACATTGTGTTGATGTGTACTTTACTAGTACTCCTAGTAGCACCAGGGTATTAGATACCAGTTCGGTTGCTAAGTGTTAGTAACTCGAAATAAAAGCTACGGAATAAACGGAGACTAGCTAAAGGTGAGATGAGGATATGTGTTGGAAGTGTTTCCAATGTTGATATGATCAAGCATCACACGCTCCCTCTACCATCGAGATTGGTGTTTGCGTTGAGCATAGACATGATTGGATTATGTCTATCGCAATACGGTTATTCATTTAAGGAGAATAATGGTTACTCTGTTTATTTGAATAATACCTTCGATGGTCTTGCACCTAAAAGAATGGTTTATTGAATCTCGATCATAGTGATACACATTTTCATGCCAAAAGATATAAGATAGTAATGATAGTACCACGTACTTGTGGATCTGCCATGTAAGTCATATTGGTATAAAACGCATGAAGAAGCTCCATGTTGATGGATCTTTGGACTCACTCGTTTTGAATAGTTTGAGACATGCGAACCATGTCTATTGGTGTATATGCATGAAGAAACTCCATGCAGATGGATCGTTTGGACTCACTTGATTTTGAATCACTTGAGATATGCATATCATACCACATGGGCAAGATGACTAAAAAGCCTCATTTTCAGTAAAATGGAACAAGATAGCAACTTGTTGGAAGTAACACATTTTGATGTGTGCAGTCCAATGAGTACTGAGGCATGCAGTGAATATCGTTATGTTCTTACTTCACAAATGATTCGAGTATATGTTGAGAATATTTACTTGATGAAACACAAGTCTGAATTATTGAATGGTTCAAGTAATTTCAGAGTGAAGTAGAAGATCATTGTGACAAGAGGATAAAATGTCTATGATATGATCATAGAGATGAATATCTGAATTACGAGTTTGGCACAGCATTAAGACATTGTGGAAATTGTTTCACAACTAATACAGCCTGGAACACCATAGTGTGATGGTGTGTCCGAACATCATAACTGCACCCTATTGGATATGATGCATACCGTGATGTCTCTTATGAAATTACCACAATAGTTTATGGGTTAGGCATTAGAGACAACCACATTCACTTTAAATAGGGCACCACGTAATTCCGTTGAGATGACACCGTATGAATTATGGTTTAGAGAAACCTAAGTTGTCGTTTCTTAAAGGTTTGGGGCTGCGACGCTTATGTGAAAAAGTTTCAGGATTGATAAGCTCGAACCCAAAGCGGATAAAATGCATCTTCATAGGACACCCAAAACAGTTGGGTATACCTCCTAATTCAGATCCGAAAGCAATATGAATTGTTTCTTGAATCGGGTCCTTTCTCGAGGAAAGGTTTCTCTCGAAAGAGTTGATTGGGAGGATGGTGGAGACTTGATATGGTTATTGAACCATCACTTCAACCAGTGTGTATCAGGGCACAGGAAGTTGTTCATGTGGCACCTACACCAATTGAAGTAGAAGCTTATGATAGTGATCATGAAGTTTCGGATCAAGTCACTGCCGTACCTCGTAGGGTGACAAGGATACGTACTACTTCAGAGTGGTACAGTAATCCTGTCTTGAAGGTCATGTTGCTAGACAACAATGAACCTACGAGCTATGGGGAAGCGATGGTGGGCCCAAATTCCAACAAATGGTTAAGAAACCATGAAATCCGAGATAGGATCCATGTATTAGAACAAAGCATGGACTTTGGTGGACTTGCCCAATGATCGGCAAGCCATTGAGATAAATGGATCTTTTAAGAAGAAGACGGACGTGGATGGTAATGTCACCATCTATGATGCTCGACTTGTGGCGAAGAGTTTTTCACAAGTTCAAGGAGTTGACTACGATGAGATTTTCTCATCCGTAGCGATGCTTAAGTCCGTCGGAATCATGTTAGCATAAGATGTATTTATGAAATCTGGCAGATGGATGTCAAAATGAGTTTCCTTACCAACTTTCGTAAGGAAAGGTTGTATGTGATACAATCAGAAAGGTTTTGTCGATCCTAAGGATGTTAAAAGGTATGCTAGCTCTAGCAATCCTTCTAAGGACTGGAGTAAGCATCTCGGAGTTGGAATGTATGCTTTGATGAGATGATCAAAGATTTTGGGTGTATACAAAGTTTATGAGAAACTTGTATTTCCAAAGAAGTGAGTGGGAGCACTATAGAATTTCTGATGAGTATATGTTGTTGACATATTGTTGATCAGAAATGACGTAGAATTTCTGGAAAGCATATAGGGTTATTTTGAAAGTGTTTTTCAATGGAAAGCCTGGATTAAGCTACTTGAGCATTGAGCATCAAGATCTATAAGGATAGATCAAAACGCTTAATGGTACTTTCAAATGAGCACATACCTTGACATGATCTTGAAGGTGTTCAAGATGGACCAGTCAAAGAAGGAGTTCTTGCCTGAGTTGTAAGGTACGAAGTTAAGACTTAAAGCTCGACCACGGAAGAATAGAGAGAAAGGACGAAGGTCGTCCCCTATGCTTAAGACGTAGGCTCTTCAGTATGCTATGCTATGTACCACACCTGAAGTGTGCCTTGCCATGAGTTAGTCAAGGGGTACAAGAGTGATCCATGAATGGATCACAGGACAGCGGTCAAAGTTATCCTTAGTAACTAGTGGACTAAGGAATTTTCTCGATTATGGAGGTGGTAAAAGAGTTCGTCGTAAAGGGTTACGTCGATGCAAGCTTAACACCTATCCGGATAACTCTGAGTAGAGATACCGGATACGTATAATGGAGCAACAATTTAGAATAGCTCCAAGTAGAACAGTTATTTGGAATAGCTCCAAATAGAGCGTGGTAGCTGCATCTAGGAGATGACATAGAGATTTGTAAAGCACACACGGATCTGAAAGGTCCAGACCCGTTGACTATAACCTCTCTCACAAGCAACATGATCAAACCCAGAACTCATTGAGTGCTAATCACATAGTGATGTGAACTAGATTATTGACTCTAGTAAACTCTTTGGATGTTGGTTACATGGCGATGTGACCTGTGAGTGTTAATCACATGGTGATGTGAACTAGATTATTGACTCTAGTGCAAGTGGGAGACTGTTGGAAATATGCCCTAGAGGCAATAATAAATTAGTTATTATTATATTTCCTTGTTCATGATAATCTTTTATTATCCATGCTATAATTGTAATTGTAGGAAACTCAGATACATGTGTGGATACATAGACAACACCATGTCCCTAGTAAGCCTCTAGTTGACTAGCTCGTTGATCAATAGATGGTTACGGTTTCCTGACCATGGACATTGAATGTCATTGATAACGGGATCACATCATTAGGAGAATGATGTGATGGACAAGACCCAATCCTAAGCCTAGCACAAAGATCGTGTAGTTCGTATGCTAAAGCTTTTCTAATGTCAAGTATCTTTTCCTTAGACCATGAGATTGTGCAACTCCCGGATACCGTAGGAATGCTTTGGGTGTACCAAACGTCACAACGTAACTGGGTGACTATAAAGGTGCATTACAGGTATCTCCGAAAGTGTCTGTTGGGTTGGCACGAATCGAGACTGGGATTTGTCACTCCGTGTAAGCGGAGAGGTATCTCTGGGCCCACTCGGTAGGACATCATCAGAATGTGCACAATGTGACCAAGGGGTTGATCACGGGATGATGTGTTATGGAACGAGTAAAGAGACTTGCCGGTAACGAGATTGAACAAGGTATCGGTATACCGACGATCGAATCTCGGGCAAGTAAAATACCGCTAGACAAAGGGAATTGTATACGGGATTGATTGAGTCCTTGACATCGTGGTTCATTCGATGAGATCATCGTGGAACATGTGGGAGCCAACATGGGTATCCAGATCCGGCTGTTGGTTATTGACCGGAGAACGTCTCGGTCATGTCTGCATGGTTCCCGAACCCGTAGGGTCTACACACTTAAGGTTCGATGACGCTAGGGTTATAAAGGAAGTTTGTATGTGGTTACCGAATGTTGTTCGGAGTCCCGAATGAGATCCTGGACGTCACGAGGAGTTCCGGAATGGTCTGGAGGTAAAGATTTATATATGGAAAGTTGTTGTTTGGGTTCCGGAAAAAAATTCGGGTTTTTTCGGTATTGTACCGAGAAGCTTCCACAAGGTTCCGAAGGGGTCCAGAGGTCCGGAAATTGTTCCACCACGTCCAATACAGTAGCATGGGCTGTAGGGGGGCGCCCTAGCCTTAATGGGCCAGGGGCACCAGCCCCCCCCCCCAAGGCCCATGCGCATGGGAAGGGGAAAACCCTAAAGGGGGAGGCCTCCACTTGACTTGGGAGGCACTCCTCCCCCCTTGGCCGCCCCCCCCTAGATGGGATCTAGGGCTGGCCGCACCCCTTGGGGTGGGAAACCCTAAAGGGGGGCACAGCCCCCTTCCCCCCTATATATATTGGAGGTTTTGGAGCAGCCCAACACATGAGAACCTCTCCCTCTTGGTGCAGCCCTACCTCTCTCCCTACTCCTCCTCTCCCGCGGTGCTTGGCGAAGCCCTGCAGGATTGCCACGCTCCTCCATCACCACCATGCTATTGTGCTGCTGCTGGATGGAGTCTTCCTCAACCTCTCCCTCTCTCCTTGCTGGATCAAGGCATGGGAGACGTCACCGGGCTGTACGTGTGTTGAACGCGGAGGTGCCGTCCGTTCGGCACTAGGATCTCCAGTGATTTGGATCACGACGAGTATGACTCCTTCAACCCCATTCTCTTGAACGCTTCCGCTTAGCGATCTACAAGGGTATGTAGATGCACTCTCCTTCCCTCGTTGCTAGATTACTCCATAGATTGATCTTGGTGTTGCGTAGAAAATTTTGAATTTCTGCTACGTTCCCCAACAAGTACAAGCGGTAGTACCGCTCATCTGGAGCGGTAGTACCGCGGCTCCCAGGCCTTGTGCCGCTCCGGTGCGGTAGTAGGGGCGGATGTAATTTTTTACATCTGCGCCCTGCACGGTAGTACCGCTCGTCCTGCGCGGTAGTACCGCGGGGGCTCACGGTACTACCGCTCCCTAGGAGTCGTAGTACCGTGGCCCTCCTACCTAGTACCACAGTGTCACGGTAGTAGGCGCGGATGTAATTTTTTACATCCGCGCCCACAACGGTAGTACCGCTCCTCGTGAGCGGTAGTACCGCTCCTCGCGAGCGGTAGTACCGCGTCGGATTTTTGTACCACCTCAGTTTCAGCGGAAGTAGGCACGGATGTAATTTATTTCATCCGCGCCCTTCCCAGGCCGTGACTTTCCTGCCTTGCGGTAGTGCTGCAAGTGGGTGCGGTAGTACCGCGCAAGCGGTAGTACTGCTCCCTTGTCAGGCTAGTTCCGGCCTGTGTTGCTGTCGCAGTAGTACTGTGGTCAGCCACGGTAGTACCGCACAGCCTCGCGGTAGTACCGCGCCCCTGGAGCGGTAGTACCGTGTGTTGCAGGCTGAACATGTGGATAACCGTTGGATTTTTTCCCACGACTATATAAGGGATGTCTTCTACCTCTAGTTGACTACCTCTTCCACCTCTAAGCTCCATTGTTGCTCCAAGCTCCATTTTCGCTCGATCTCTCTCCCTAGCCAATCAAACTTGTTGATTTGCTCGGGATTGGGTGGCAAGGGCCCGATCTACACTTCCACCATAGGATATTTGATTCCCCCCACTTATCCCTTGCGGATCTTGTTACTCTTGGGTGTTGAGCACCCTAGACGGTTGAGGTCACCTCGAAGCCATACTCCATTGTGGTGAAGCTTCGCGGGATTGTTGGGAGCCTCCAAGTGTTGTGGAGATAGCCCCAATCTTGTTTGTAAAGGTCCAGTTGCCGCCTTCAAGGGCTCCAATAGTGGAATCACGGCATGTCGCATTGTGTGAGCGCTGAGGAGATTACGGTGGCCCTAGTGGCTTCTTGGGGAGCATTGTGCCTCCACACCGCTCTAACGGAGACGCACTTCCCTTTAAAAGGAAGGAACTTCGGTAACACATCCTCGTCTCCACCGGCTCCACTCTTGGTTTTCTTATCCCTTTACTTCTGCAAGCTTACTTGTGCTATATCCATTGCTTGCTTGTGTGCTTATTGTCTTTGCATCATATAGGTTGTCCACGTAGTTGCACATCTAGACAACCTATTTCATTGCAAGTTTTAAATTGTTAAAGAAAATTCTAAAAATTGTTAGTTGCCTATTCACCCCCCCTCTAGTCAACCATATCGATCCTTTCACACTTCTCCTTAGGGAGATCAACATGAGCAGCAAAAGACTCACAAAAGGAAGCTACTATCTCAGAGTCAAGTCCATATTTAGTGCTAAACTTTTGAAAAGCGTCGGTATTCATAAAAGATTTGACACAATCAAACTTAGGTTCAATGCCTGACTCTTTACCCTCGTTGAATTCTCAATCTTCAGAGTTGCGTTTAATTCTTTCTAAAAGTTCCCGCTGGAATTCAATAGTCTTCTTCATAAAAGAACCAGTACAAGAAGTATCGAGCATTGATTGATCATTACGAGAAAGTCGAGCATAAAAATTCTCAATAATAATTTCTCTTGAGAGCTCATGATTGGGGCATGAATATAACATTGACTTAAGCCTCCCCCAAGCTAGAGCGATACTTTCTCCTTCACGAGGCCAAAAATTATATATATAATTCTGATCACGATGAACTAGATGCATAGGATAATTTTTTTGATGAAATTCCAATTTCAACCAATTCCAGTTCCAAGATCCAATATCATCGTAGTAGGGAAATGTAGCATGCAATTTCAAAAAATTCCTACGCTCGTGCAAGATCTATCTACGAGATGCATAGCAACGAGAGGGGGAGAGTGTGTCCATGTACCCTCGTAGACTGAAAGCGGAAGCGTTAACTTAACGCGGTTGATGTAGTCGAACGTCTTCTCGAATCAACCGATCAAGTACCAAACGTACGACACCTCTGACGTCCCTCGAACTCTTGATCTAGTAGAGGTACGAAGGAGTCTGTCCGTGTTATGGATACGGGGGTACCCATACTTGCCTGTCTGCGGCCCACTGCATGGCTCCATTGACAACCTGGTACGAACCGGCTTCAACATTGACAACTCAAGACCCTCACGAGGGGCCAAGCCTCGTTTGGCAGGCGATGCCAAGGCCTCCAAGGGATCGGCCTCCTCAGGCTGGCTTCGAGGAGCGGAGATTTCTATGCAAGGTGCACCTCGTGAGGCTCAGCTGACGTGAGCCATGAAGATCAAGGCCAAGCGGGCGTCAGGCGGGCACCAGTGGGCGCAGAGTACCAGCTTCCTCTTTGGTGCAAAGGAGGCAAGAAGCAGGCACGGAGTCCCGAGGAATCAGCCAAAGGTTTCCATTCTGGTGCAACAAGACCATGACCGCCAGGACGGTAGGACGGAGGTCATCGCCGAGCCCAACACAGCGTCACGACCAGAGGCTTTTGCAGGCGAAGACCACTTTAGTCAGGATAGGATGTACTTCTTGTCCCCCTTCAAATCTGGCCATTGTGGGATCCCTTCCCGCCAACATTTGGGAAGAGGACCAAGGCCAGTATAAATAGGACTTAGCCACCACCATAGAGGGGGAGGGGATCCATTCCTCCCTCACCATCTCACCAGCTCACTTGAGCTCAAGAACACCTCTCCTCCTGAGGCTGCTCATCCATTGTACTAGTTCATCCTCAGCCCCTTGAGACAATCCACCACAAAGATGGAGTAGGGTATTACACCGCAAGGTGGCTTGAACCAGGATAAAACTGTTGTGTCTCTCTATCCCTTTGAGCTCGACGCACTAGGCTATGAGGATCGCGAGTAGGCAGGCTGGGTAGGTCAAGATCTCCGCACACACCCCAGAGTTCGAACCTCTCAAGGGTTTGCAAAAACAGAAATCCGACATTTGGCGCACCAGGTAGGGTTCCGTCAGAGATCCGCTGCTCTGTCCGCCACATCCCGCCGCCGGCTCCGATGGCAAGCGCTCCCTTGTCGACTAGGCTGTCATGCACCTTCGAGGGAACCATGGGCCTCCGTGCTTTCATTTCCTCCCTGCGATAGGTGGAGTGGGTACCCAAGTGAAGGCCGGAGATGCCGCCACGCTACGACGGTGCGGGGGATCCGGCCGGCTTCCTCCAGGCGTACGAGGAGGCAGTTTGGGCGGCCGGCGTAGACAACAAGGTGATGGCCAACTAGCTCCCCATGGCCCTCGTAGGCGCACCACGTGCCTGGCTGCTCAACCTGCCGGAGTATTCTGTGGCCTCCTCGGAGGAGCTGCGCGGCCTCTTCATCACACACTTCGCAGCGCCGGCGCCCCCAGTTGTCGTAACTCTCCTGGGTGGCTCACAAGCACCGCCCTCTGACCTCCACATCAAGTAGTTCTACCGCCAAGTAAGCGCCACCTAGGTGAGCTCGGGGGCTCCCCTGGGCTGGGCGGCGCCCAAGGCCGACCTCACCTTCGGCCCAGAAGATCATCCAACTACCACGGCAGGAGTAGGCGCGCTCCCGATGCTCTGCACCCCCACTATCTGCAACGTGGCAGTCACCAAGACCCTCATCGATGGCGGAGCCAGCCTCAACGTGCTCTCTGTGGAGGCATCCGGTCTGCTTCACATGCCACATGGCCGACTCCGCCCTACCAAGCCCTTTTTCGGGGTCAGCGATGGCTCCACCAGCCCCCTGGGGCAAATCCGCCTCCCCGTCACTTTCGGGACCCGCGACAACTACCGCACCGAGCTCATCAACTTCGACATCGCTCGGATTGACCTGCCTTACTATGCCATCCTTGGGTACCCAGCCCTGGCCAAGTTCATGGCGGCAACTCATCCGGCCTACATCCTCATGAAGATGTCGGGTAGCAGCGGTGTCCTCACGTTGGCAGGGGACACCAAGGACGCATTGCAGGCCCTCAAGCTCGTCTTTAGGACTGCGGCTTCCGCGCAGCCAAGTGAGAAAGAGGGCCCTGAGGCTTCGGGGGCTGCACCAGCCAAGAAAAAGAAGTTGTTTTCCCAAGACCGAGCCAAGATGAAGCAAGTGCCAGTTGTTGAGGATGGGGCGGCAGGCGCCACCTTCACCATAGGAGTTGGCCTCCCTCGAGACCAAGAGGAAGCGTTGGTCACCTTCTTGTGCGCCAACAAGGAAGTGTTCGCATGGGAGTCCAAGGACCTGGTCGGGGTTCCAAGGGGAATAATCAAGCATCACCTGAGGTTGTAGGATCGAAAGTATGTCTAGAGGGGGGGGTGATTAGACTACTTGACCAAATAAAAACTTATCCTTTTCCCAATTTTAGTCTTTGGCAGATTTTAGCTAACTTGCAAGAATGCAATCTTAACACAATTCAAGCAAGCATGCAAAGAGTATATGAGCAGCGGAAAGTAAATCATGCAACTTGCAAGAATGTAAAGGGAAGGGCTTGGAGAATTCAAATGCAATTGGAGACACAGATGTTTTTGTTGTGGTTCCGATAGGTGGTGCTATCGTACATCCATGTTGATGGAGACTTCAACCCATGAAGGGTAACGGTTGCGCGAGTCCACGGAGGGCTCCACCCACGAAGGGTCCATGAAGAAGCAACTTGTCTATCCCACCATGGCCGTCGCCCACGAAGGACTTGCCTCACTAGCGGTAGATCTTCATGAAGTAGGCGATCTCCTTGCCCTTACAAACTCCTTGGTTCAACTCCACAATCTTGTCGGAGGCTCCCAAGTGACACCTAGCCAATCTAGGAGACACCACTCTCCAAGAAGTAACAAATGGTGTGTTGATGATGAACTCCTTGCTCTTGTGCTTCAAATGATAGTCTCCCCAACACTCAACTCTCTCTCGCAGGATTTGGATTTGGTGTAAAGAAGATTTGAATGGAAAGCAACTTGGGGAAGGCTAGAGATCAAGATTCATATGGTAGGAATGGAATATCTTGGCCTCAACACAAGTGTAGGTGGTTCTCTCTCAGAAAATGTATGCTGGAAGTGTAGGTTCGTTCTGATGGCTCTCTCTCCGAATGAAGAGGAGGTGGAGGGGTATATATAGCCTCCACACAAAATCTAACCGTTACACACAACTTGCCAAACTCGGTGGGACCGAATTGAGAAACTCGGTCGGACCAATTCAGCAAATCTAGTGACCGTTAGGGTTTTTGGTGGGACCGACATGCAACTCGGTAGGACCGATATGGTTAGGGTTAGGGCATAACGTAATATCGGTGAGGCCGATTACACAAACTTGGTAGGACCGATTTTGGTAATAAGCTAACCAGAGAGTTGGTCAGGTGAACTCGGTGGGACCAGTTCGCTCATTTCGATGAGACCGAAATGTTATGAAAAGGAAACAGAGAGTTTACATTGCAATCTCGGTGGGACCGATCGCTCATCTCGGTGGTACCGAAACGTTACGAAGGGAAACAGGGAGATTACAATCTCATCTCGGTGAGACCGAGATCCCTGTCGGTGAGACCGATTTGCCTAGGGTTTGTGGCAGTGGCTATGACATCTGAACTCGGTGGCGCCGGATAGAAAGAATCGGTGAGGCCGAGTTTGACTTTTGTTTTAGGTCATATGTGGATGTGAGAAAGTAGTTGAGGGCTTTGGAGCATATCACTAAGCATTTTGAGAAAGTAAGCAATTAAGCAACACATCATCTCTCCTTGATAGTATTGGCTTTTCCTATAGACTCAATGTGATCTTGGATCACTAAAATATAAAATGTAGAGTCTTGAGCTTTGAGCTTGAGCCAATCCTTTTGTCCTTAGTATTTTGAGGGGTCCACTTTTGTCATCCATGCCATGCCAATGATTGAGCTTTCCTGAAATATTTAACTTGAAGTAGCATTATCTCAATAAGCTATATGTTGTTAGGAATTACCAAAACCACCTAGGGATAGTTGCACTTTCAATCTCCCCCTTTTTGGTAATTGATGAAAACATATAGATCAAAGCTTCGACAAATGATAATAAGAGTGAAAAACATTGTCGCTTTGAGAAGTATGTGATAAGCAAGGGCTCCCCCTAAATTTGTGCATAGTTTAAGATTTGCTTTGGACTGCAAATGCACAAGGAGTTAGGCTCATGGGTTACTCTTCCATGTCACATACATCTTGGTGGAGCACCCAAAATGATAATAATTAAATACATGCACTCATCACCAAGGAAAGTGAATGATCATATAGGGATAAAAGGATAATGTCATCCAACAAGCATTAAGGTAGCATATGATCAAACACATGATCATCCAAGTATCTCACAAACGCATAAAGTATCTCAAACAAGAAAATAAAGTTCAACCACCAAAACATGAGAGAACAAAAGCAACACTCTCTCTTGAAGCCTATGATCTCTACATTTTTCTCCCCCTTTGGCAACAAGTTACCAAAAAGTTCATAGAAAATGCATAGCACTAAATCGACTCTCTGGCTTGGTCTTTAGGTGGTGGTGTAGAGATGGCTCCTTGGACGAAGACTTCGGTAGATGTGGATGGAGCTGGTGGAGTAGGTGCTGGAGCTGGTTGCACGGAAGATGTAGCTGGTGCAGACGAAGTGGCTCTGGAGTCTGTAACAGGCACTGCAGCTGATCTCTGGCTCCTGCAATCCGGCAAAAGAATCAGTAGTAGTCTTGCCCTTCCTTTCCTGCATATCATCCTGAAGTTGCTCAACAACTGACTGTATCTCAGTGACCTTCACATCCAAGTCATAGAACGTCTGCTCCACGATCCTCTCCGGGCTCTCCTGGTTTTGAGTCAAGGTGGCCAGTCCCTTCTCAATCCTCAGAGTGGAGGCAATCAAGTAGCCAAGCTGCTCCTACTTGTTCTTCAAGAAGTACTGAGATGCCTCATCAATGGTTGGTATCTTGGCAGCCTTTTCAGTCCTTGCCTTCTCCCTCTTTGCTTGTGCTTGCACAGAGGATGGTTCATCTTCATCCATGACCACTATTTTGTCCTCAAAATATGGATAGATGGGCATGTGTTCCTTGTCCAAGAGGTATGTGCCTGTGCCCATCTTGGAGTTGATGAGCTCCTGGATCTGTGGGGCATACCCACAACTTCTCTTTTGATCTGCAGCAGTCCTTTTGATAGTTTCCACTATGAGGCTCATGACCTTGAACTTTTGAGGCACATCAAATATGTGAAGTAGGTTGATGGCATGGCCTCTGATCATCTTGTGATCTCCAGATTTAGGCAAAAGAGTGTGCCTGAGGATCTAGTTGATTGTTGGCAATCCTGACAGAAGGTAATGTACTGAGCCAAACTTGTTTGTCTCAATAGCAGCATCTGGGATCTCTCTGTACATGTGTGCCATGGAGTTGTGATCCTTCTTCTTCTTGGCATAGACATCCAAGTCATCCTCATTCTCCTTAGGTGCATTGCTCAACTTTTCCCATTCTTCAAGTGATGACTGGTACCTAGTACCTTCAGACATCCAGACAATCCTTCCATCTGGGTAGAAGTGAGTTGTGGAGTAGAACTGCATAATAAGCTCATCATTCCACTTTGTGAGCTTCTGCCCAACAAAGTTATCCACTCCACAAGCATTGAAACTGTCATACACCCCTGGATAATGCTCTTCATTCTTCCTGATGTACTCCCAGTCTACCCATCTCATGTCACAGACAATTAGCTTCTTGTCAAGCAGCACTGTCTCATAGAAGTCTTGATGTTCCTTTGTGTGGAACCTGTAGTCCATAGTAGTTCTCCTCCTGACTGCATAGGGATCAGTCAATCTCCACTGCCTGAGTCCTGCATCCTTCCTCGGCTTCATATCCTCAGCCACAGGATGAACATCATTGTGATCTCGAATTTTGGGCTTCAACATTCTTGAGACATGTTCCTCATCATCTTCTTCTTCAACAGCAGCTTCATTCACTGGGGTCTTGTTCTTCTCTGCAGCAGGAATGCTCCTGGTGTTCCTCTTGGGTGCAGATTTGGGCTTTGGAGCAGCTGCTTTGGAGCAGCTGCTTTGGGAGCTTCTTTGGGCTTTGATGAAGCAGCCCCTGACCTGATGGCATCACCCATAAGCTTCTGAGCTTTGGGTGCTGGTGCAGCAATCTCCTCTTCTTCCTCTTCCATCATGGAAGGCTTTCCAACAACCCTGGCCATGGTCTTCTTGACCCTTTCCTTCCTCTTCTTCCCTTCTGTAGCAGCCTCTTTGGGTTTAGATTCCAAAGGTACTTGAGTAGAGGCTCCGGCCTTAGACATGGGGATTCTTTTGGAAGGTACTTTGGTCTTCATACCAGGCTTAGTGGCAGCAGCTGTGCCATACTCCTTCTTGAGCACCTTCTTCTTGGAAGTGGCCTCATCCTCAACAGCCACATAGTCTTCATCCTCAGAATCTGAGGTTCTCTTCTTTCTGGCCCTGGTGGCTACCTTGGGTAAGTTGCTGGGTGTGCTCCTGCTACCCTCATCATAGCTGCTAGAGGGACAAGTGCCCTCACTTATCTGAA
The DNA here is from genome assembly GCF_018294505.1 of Triticum aestivum. NCBI lineage: Eukaryota > Viridiplantae > Streptophyta > Magnoliopsida > Poales > Poaceae > Triticum > Triticum aestivum. The sequence continues at coordinate 268,954,341 of NC_057807.1, read as the reverse complement.
CCTGCTCCTCTGACTTGTTTTGACTATCACTCTGATCAGACATATTGCAAACACTGACAGCAGACCCTGTGAATAGATATAGATGAGGTAGAATAGATGAGCATCACAAAATACAGAGTTTTTGCAAAAGAAAATGAGTCAAAAACTTAGTTTTAGTTTTCCATAGAAAGCATTTCGGATCTACCGATCTATAAACTCGGTGATACCGAAGCAGCTTTTGGAACCTAAACTAGTGAACTCGGTCAGACCGAGTCACCGTTCGGTGGCACCGAGACTGCTAGGGTTTCACAAAGTCCTGAACTCGGTCACACCAATTTGCAATTCCTGGTCAGACCGAGAATTACATGTGCAATGGCCTTAGCCGAATCGGTGGTACCGAGTTCTGCAACTCGGTTAGTCCGAGACGGTTTCGGCGGAAACCTAACCCTAAATTTTCAATTCACCTCTAATCTACGGAGTGTTTTCGGTGGATAAGATGATCTCAATCGTGGCAAGATTAATGGCAACACAATGTGCTAGAGATTTGGAGTTAGGAATAGCACAAAGACCAAGTCCATACCCTAGTTCGGCGATGGACTTGCTACGGCGGCAACGGCGGAGTCGATTCCCATTGACGGCGGCGGAGACCAGCGGCAGGAGACAGCTGACGACAAGGAGGACGATCCGGAGACCCAGGGAGGTAGAGCAGGCTGAGCGCGGGCGAAAGAGTTCGGAGAAATTTCCAAAATTTGACCCGTGGATATATATAGCCTGACCTTGTCGGTGTGACCGAGTGGAACAACTCGGTGGCACTGAGATGCATAACTGCAAGCAGCTACAGCAACTCGGTGTGACCAAAAAGTTCAAATCGGTTGCACCGAGATTGAAAACCTAGATCGACTTAGTAATCTCGGTATGACCGAAATGGAGGAATCGGTCAGGCCGAGAAGCACAAAGAAGTTTTGGAGGTTTATGTCTATGACGAATCGGTGACTCCGAGTGCTCCTCACACAGAGTGGTTCGAATCTGACTTGATCAAATTTTGTGATGTAGCATGAATAGAGATTGAGACAAGAAAAGCATAGATAGCTAGAGAAGATTCTTAGGCATTCTTGTCCATCCACTTGGCAAAAGAAAAAAAAGGAACCAAACAATCAAAACAACAAGCGGATGTCCTTGAATGAGTAAAATATGCAACCAATATGCTCACACAATAAAATGGCAAATAAAATATGTGGCAAAGCATGCACAACCAATTCTAGCATCTATCAAGCAATTGGCGATGACTAGTTCATCTATATATGAGTATATTGACTTAGGAGTCAAATGATAACATTTGATCATAGGTCATACTCATCGTTTAAGCACAAGTGGGGTTACCACTTTTACATAATGCATTGTTGTGTTCACACCATTAGAGTTGCTTTGACTCAATTCTTAGAGTAAAGCTCCCCCTATTTGTGAGATACCCCCTTAAGAGGGATGAACTAACCTTGGGTTTTGTCGATGATGACTTCATGTAGGTGTTGAAGATGGGGATGCTCAATGTTGATGGTGGAGGGGGGCACCGCACACGGCTAAGAGATCAAGAGATCAATTGTTGTGTCTATACGGTGCCCCCTGCCCCCGTATATAAAGGAGCAAGGGAGGAGGAGGAGGACGGCCCTAGGAGGGGCGCGCCAAGGGAGTAGGATTCCTACTCCTAGTAGGAGTATGTTTCCTTCTTTCCTAGTCCAACTAGGAGAAGGGGGGAAAGGAGGGGAGTGGAGAAGGAAAGGAGAGGGGGGCCGCGCCCCAAACCCCTTGTCCAATTCGGACTGGGCTTGGGAGGGGCGCGCGCCACCTCCTGGCTCCTTCCCACTAAGGCCCATTAAGGCCCAATACTCTTCCCCGTATTCGCGTAACTCCCCGGTACTCCGAAAAATCCCGAATCACTCGGAACCTTTCTGATGTCCGAATATAGTCATACAATATATTGATCTTTACGTCTCGACCATTTCGAGACTCCTCGTCATGTCCCCAATATCATCCGGGACTCCGAACTCCTTCGGTACATCAAAACTCATAAACTCATAATAAAACTGTCATCGAAACCTTAAGCGTGCGGACCCTACGGGTTCGAGAACTATGTAGACATGACCGAAACATGTTTCCGGTCAATAACCAATAGTGGAACCTGGATGCTCATATTGGCTCCTACATATTCTACGAAGATCTTTATCGGTCAAACCGCATAACAACACACGTTGTTCCCTTTGTCATCAGTATGTTACTTGCCCGAGATACGATCGTCGGTATCTCAATACCTAGTTCAATCTCGTTACCGGCAAGTCTCTTTACTCGTTATGTAATGCATCATTCCGTAACTAACTCATTAGCTACATTGCTTGCAAGGCTTATAGTGATGTGCATTACCGAGAGGGCCCAGAGATACCTCTCTGACAATCGGAGTGACAAAACCTAATCTCAAAATATGCCAACTCAACATGTACCTTCGGAGACACCTGTAGAGCTCCTTTATAATCACCCAGTTACGTTGTGACGTTTGGTAGCACACAAAGTGTTCCTCCGGTAAACGCGAGTTGCATAATCTCATAGTTGTAGAAACATGCATAAGTCATGAAGAAAGCAATAGCAACATACTAAACGATCAAGTGCTAAGCTAACGGAATGGGTCAAGTCAATCACATCATTCTCCTAATGATGTGATCCCGTTAATCAAATGACAACTCATGTCTATGGTTAGGAAATTTAACCATCTTTGATTCACGAGCTAGTCAAGTAGAGGCATACTAGTGACACTCTGTTTGTCTATGTATTCACACATGTATCATGTTTCCGGTTAATACAATTCTAGCATGAATAATAAACATTTATCATGATATAAGGAAATAAATAATAACTTTATTATTGCCTCTAGGGCATATTTCCGTCACTTATCTTTTCCCCGGGTCCCCTGCAGTTGTTTCTCGCCAATTCTTCTTCCTCACATATCCCGTGCAGCACTCTCCTTGTCCACCAGCCATCTTTCCCGGTCCAAGCTCTCTCTTCCCCATGACTCATCTTACATGGAGAGCCCCCCCAATCCCAATCCTCTACCCCTTGCTCATCTCCCGTCTTCGCAGCCATCCCACATCGAGGGCGGGCGGCGGCTGCTGCACGACCATTGATTTGGCGGTGCTGCTGTGCTCCCATGAGCAGCTTCTTGAGCAAAGTTCGAGGTGTTGTAGCAGCCCTGACCTCTGAACAACAAGTTTGAGGTGCCGCCGACAACTTTAACAACGTTTCTGCATGTTCAACTTTGTTGGAATTTTTTCCGCAACCTCACCCGTGTTGCAAAAATTCCTTCCGCAACAATATCTATGTTGCAAAGAAACTGAAAACAACAAGAAGAAAAATCTACAACATCACCCCTGTTGCAAAACAAAATCTGCAACAAGACCTTTGTAGTAAAAAAATCCTGCAACATGACCTCTGTTGCAAAAGATTCTGCAACAAGACCTCTGTTGCAATACTGGTGGCATTGGTCGGCCGCTTGATGTGCCAGATCCGACGACTCACGAACCGGCTAATCTTTTAGAAAGATCAGTCGGTGTACGCGTAGCATGCCCCAATAAGAGAAACAATCACAAACAAATAATTATTTTTTGTGGGAAGTCTACATAGAAGCATTACATTCTGTCAATGGAACCACACTTTCGCATTGCAAACACATTAATTACTCAATCATAGAAGCATTACTTTTATCGGTGGAAGCACCCTTTAACATTGCGATGCAATTGTGCTTCTGTTGAGAAGAATATTTGCTTACATCATATTGCGGTTGTGCTTCTATTGAGAAGAATATTTGATTCGAATATGTTTATGTTGAAAAGAATATTTGCTTTTATCTAAAATGAGATTTAATTCTGTCTAGCCAAAATCGCATCCAATGTTCAACTACATTTTTTTACAATCATGAGATTTTTTTCCATCCACTAGAATTCAATAGAACATAAAGTTGCATCGGGCAAACATAATTTTTTGCTTCTATATTTGATTACTTATATTTCCAAGGAAATTAAAATTACAACCAAAATTCAGAGTGAGCATGAAGCAGTTCAAGCAACATCTTTCCCATCTTCTTCTTGGCTGACTTCACCCTCTCCCCTATTGTAGCTCCGATGATATTGAGTAGGTGCCGCCATGAACTGCGCTTCAGCTACCACATACCACGAAACATAGCCTCCACTGGAAATAGAGATATGGTATGATCCCTACTCAAGATAGTTGTATGGGAGCAAGATAATAGAAATAAGAAAGCATATCTATTGAACACAGTACAATAAATTGTAGGCAACATTAAATTATGGGAACCCAACATAACATCTCTTTGTATGAAGAAGAGATCATTGATAATAGTTAATAAACTAACTTTGGCACATACAGAACACGTTCATTGCTGCCAGCCACAAGGTGGTCCTTGTCTGCCAACGCTTAAAATGCGTCCCAGTAAACTTTTCTAGTTTCAGTGTAGCGGCGAAGCCATGAGTCAAAAAGTGCCTAAAATAAGGTTTTTGGATTGTTGGAAATATTAACACTTTTCCGATTAGACTAATCCACGTGTAAATGATAAGCATGGCATATACGGTATGCATCTCATGGAGATACCTAAGCATACTAGCACGTATAGAACATAGAAGCGAACCATCTATGAGCAGCACATATACGGCTAGCACAAGTATGAATAAACGAGGGATGAACAGATTATGCCCTCCGGTTGGCCAGGCCAACGCGGCGGCGGCCACAGCAGCCTCGGTGTCGTCCGTGGCCTTCCTCTTGGCGGCGGCGGCGTCGACGATGGTGTCGATGCAGGGGAAGTAGTGGAAGTAGAGGCGGATGAAGATGGGGACAGATTAGGAGTAGTCGCGTCGAGACACTCCCCAAAAACCTTATTGCCGTTCTCCCAGGCAGGATCTCGAACGAAAGGGTTCCGAAGGCACCTGCTCTCCTGACCAACCATGCATGCAGTCGTCAGGACGGGATCGTGGGAGGCAGTACAAAGTGAGGAACAGTAGATGACGGCTAAGTTACGCGAGAGGGAGTGAGTGAACTGAACTAGGTCACTCCACTGGCCAGAGCCTTCTTATATAGGCCGTAGGGTAGAAAGTCATGGGCCTGGGCGAAGGCCCACAACCAAGTCGATGCACTCCCGGGAAGGGAGTCGTTGTTCCCGGAGAAGGGTCGCACACCTGCGAACGGAGTCGACGAATCCCGAGAACGCAGCCAGCCCAAGGTCCAACATCTTGGACACTGGCGCATCTGTTAGCGACTCGTTAATTAATCCCAGATTAATTAATTCGTTTTTGACCAGCAAAAATAAGCTTCAGCTCGGCTCATTCCCTCAACCTGCGGCGCGAGCATGTCGATGAGGCGTGGCGAGGCGGGCAACAGAGGAGGAGGAGTGCGCGTGTACCACTCCTCTTCCCAAGCTCCCAATGGCAAGTGATAGAGCAACCCTTATAAAAGGGGTCTCAACTCTCCTCAACTAGCAAGGTGGTACTAAACTTCCCACCACCTGCCATATCCCACATGGGCCTTAAGATTAACCGGGAATCATTGTTCATATGGGCCTAAAGCCCATCTATGATTCAACAATCCCCCACCAGATCTCGAGGCACATAAGTTTGTGAACTGTTCCAAACAATGTTTGATATATCAGAAATTTCAGTGGAGACTGTTAAGTTGAACTTCCACCTAGAGCCACAGGATTAGACTTCTTCACAACTGAACAATGGACTATGCCTTGAATTGTCTAGTTTGGTGTGCGGAAGTTTTGCCTATTGCCAGCTGATACGTGGCCGGCGAAGGCTAAACCCCATGGGTGAAGCTTATTAGTCATACTCCGTACCTTCTCATGAGCTTCCTAGAGATTACCCAATCTCATAGGCTGTGACCAGTAGTCGGGCTCACATAGGTGTGTTCCTCCAAAGAATGCTTTGTAGGATAGCATCTTGCTTACATAAGCTTTGGAACCCATTAAGACCAAAGTCAGCATGCCTTACAGATATGAGAGTATTGCTGCATCTCCAACGGAGTGGGTTAATTAAGGATACTCTCCTTAGTTGACCGCTAGATTGTTTTCCCATGTCCTAATTCACAGGATCTCCGATAACATATGTTGGGTTTCCCCCATGGCAACTTACGTGGGTCTCATATCCATCTCCCTCGATGCATTTTCTATCACAATCCATGATATCTCTTTCGTAAAGGGATCCACCAGATTCTTAGCCGTTTGGATGTAATCTAATGCTATCACTCCGGAGTTTCTAGAACGCCGGACGGATTTCAATCTTCTTCTTATGTGCTTTGTGGATTTCAAGTTATCCTTTGAACTCTTAGCCTTGGCAACCACCGTTTGATTGTCACAGTTCATAAGGACATCCAACACTGGTTTATCAACCACCGACAAATCCATCAAAAGCTCTCGAAGCCATTCTGCTTCGACGCATGATGTGTCTAATGATGTGAGTTCTGCTTCCATAGTCAATCTCGTTAAGATCGTATGCTTGCAAGACTTCTAGGATACAACACCACCACCAAGTGTGAACACATGTCCATTTGTGGCTTTCATCTCATCAGCATCAGATATCCAATTCGAATCACTATACCCCTCAAGTACCGTCGGGTACCCAGAATAGTGAATTCCATAGTTCACTGTACCTTCTGGGTAACGCATCACTCGCTCAACAGCATGCCTATGCACATCTCTCGGATTGGAAACAAACTGTCTCAGTTTACACACAGCAAATGAGATGTCAGGATGAGTAGCACAAGCTATCTAGGTACATCAGTGAACCAACCACTTGAGGTATCTCAATTGATCTACAATCATGCCTTCGAACTTTCGAATCCACATGCTAGGATCATATGGTGTTGCAGAAGGTTTGCAGTCCGAATATCCAAAACGGCTCAAAAATCTTCTCAATGTGGTGGGATTGCAAAAGTGTAATTCCACCCTCAGTATTTCTTAGTAGCTTGATGTTCAAGATAACATCAGCCACACCCAAGTCTTTCATCTCAAACTTATGATATAGAAAGGCCTTGACCTCCTCAATGACCTTGAGGTGGGTCCCAAATATCAGTATGTCATCGACATACAGACACAATATAACTCCTTCGCCCCCACCATAGCGATAGTATACACATTTGTCAGCTTGATTAACAACAAAGCCAGCAGATGTCAAAGTTGTATTAAACTTTTCATGCCATTGCTTAGGCGCTTGTTTTAGGCCATACAAAGATTTCACTAGCTTGCGCACCTTTCTTTCCTGACCGTTTACTAAAAAGCCATCTGGCTGTTGCATGTAAATTTCCTTGTCTAGCTCCTCATTAAGGAAGGCCATCTTAACGTTGATCTAATGAACGAGAAGACCATGCGAAGCAGCCAAAGCGAGTAACACTCAAATGGTTGTCAGTCTAGCCACAGGTGATTAAGTGTAGAAGAAATCATATTCTTCTTTCTGGGTATAATCCCTGGCCACAAGCCTAGCCTTGTACTTCTCAACAGCACCATCAGGCCTAAGCTTATTTTTGAACACCCACTTACATCCCAATGGTTGGCAACCATAAGGACGATCAGTGATCTCCCATGTACTGTTAGCCAAGATGGAATCCATCTCACTACGGACCACATCATTCCAGTAGTCAGCATCTGGAGATGCATAAGCTTATGAAATGGAACTAGGAGTGTCATCATCCACGAGGTACACGGGGAAATCATCACCAAAAGACTTTGCAGTCCTCTGTCTCTTGCTCCTGGCACGAGCTTCCTCGTCATCCTCTGACGAACTTTCATCACTTTTGTGTTCATAGTATTCCATTGGAATGGCAAGTTCAGGAGTCTCATCAGATTCCAGTCTAGAAGTGCTTTGCATATCTCTCATGGGGAAAATATCCTCAAACAATGAAGCATCCCTAGACTCCATGGTCGTACCGACCTTCACGTCATGTACATCAGATTTCACCACTAGAAATCTATAGCCAACGCTATGCTTGGCATAACCAAGAAAAACGCAGTCCACTATCTTTGGTCCCAACTTACGCTTTTTGGTTATCGGCACGTTGATCTTCGCCAAACAGCCCCAAGTGCACAAGTGAGAGTGTGATTCTTTTCTTTTCCCATTGCTCATAGGGAGTAGTCTCACATGATGTCAATACAACCTCCCCCACCATTCCTTGGATAAACCCGATGTATCTAACATGGCGTTAACCAAATCAGTCAGAGTATGGTTTTTTCGTTCGGCAACCCTGTTTGATTGGGTGAGTAGGGAGGCGTCCTCTCATGAATAATACCATGTTCTGTAGAGAATAAATCAAACTCATTAGAAAAGTACTCTCCACCATGATCAGACTAGACTCATTTTATTTTCTTCTCAAGTTGGTTCTCAACTTCAGCCTTATAGATTTTAAAGTAGTGCAGAGCCTCATCCTTAGTATTTAACAAACACACATAGCATAATCTAGTGGAATCATCAATCAGAGTCATGAAGTGTTTCTTTCCACCTTTAGTCAACACACCATTCATCTCATAGAGATCTGAATGTATGAGCTCTAACGGTGCCAGGTGTCTCTCCTTCGCGGGCTTATGAGGCTTACGAGTTTGCTTAGCTTGCACATACGCATGGCACTTAGAGCCTTTGGCTAAAGTGAAACTCGAGATTAAGTCCATCTTAGCTAGCCGCGTCATACAACCGAAATTTATGTGACAAAGACGTGAAAGCCAAACCTCAGATTCGTTCACATTACAATGAATTTGGTTCACGACTTTATTACAGAAATCCTCCAGGGAAAGGCAAAATAAACCACCACAATCATATCCTTTCCCAACAAATAGTCCATATAGAGATACGGCTACTTTGTTGGACTCAACTACTAACTTAAACCCTTCTTTACATACAAGGGAGCCACTAACGAGATTTTTCTTGATGGCGGGGACATGCTGCACATTCTTCAGTTGCACGATCTTTCCCGAAGTAAACTTCAGATCTACCATGCCAACACCATTAACAGAAGCATCGAGCCGTTCCCCATCAGGATAGAACAATCTCGTGCGACCTGGTAAGAAGAAAACAGAGACACATCAGCACACACATGAATATTGGCCCCGGTGTCAATCCCACCAATAGGTGGACTAACAAACTGAAAGTATGGTAAAGAGATTACCATACCCAGATGTCGCATCATTGTTGCTCAGAGTGACATTGATAGACTTGGGGTCCTATCCTGGCTTCTTGTACTTGTTTGGGCACCCTTTTTCCCAGTGTTCCTCTCAATCACAAGTAAATCAACCATCTCTCTTTTTGTCTTTCTTCTTGCACTTCTTCTTGAAGGCAGTATTCTATTGGACAGAGTTCTTTCCCTTGAACTTGTGGAAGTTCTTATGCACCACATTGGCGCTAGAAGAACCCTCTGCCCCCTTCACGTGTGAGTCCTTAGCTCTAGAGTTCTTCTCAACACTGAAATGACCGATGACACATCCTCAACAGAGAATTCACGTCTCAAGTGCTTGATAGAAGTAGCAAAGTTCCTCCATCCAGGAGGGAGTTTTGCTATAATGCAACCCGCGACAAACTTGTCCGGTAACTCACACTTCAGGAGCTCCATCTCCTTAGCGATGCTCTGTATCACATGAGCCTGGTCCAATATAGAACGGTTATCAACCATCTTGTAATCATGGAACTGCTCCATAGCATACAGTTCATTTCCAGCATCGATTGTGCCGAATTTAGCTGCGAGTGCATCCCACAAATTCTTGGCAATGCGCATATGGAGAGTATGCATCAACTAGCTTGTCTTCGATCATAGTAATAACGGCTCCGAAAAAGATGGTGGTTGCCTCCCTAAACACATTCTCCTGTTCAGGAGCAATTGTTACCGTGGGAGAAACACCACCAACCCAGAACACGTTCATTGTTGCGAGCCACAAGGTGGTCCTCGTCTGCCAACGCTTAAAATGCATCCCGGTAAACTATTTTGATTTCAGTGTAGCGGCGAAGCCATGAGTCGAGAAGTGCCTAAAATAAGGATTTTGGATTGTTGGAAATATTAGCACTTTTCCGATTGGACTAATCCATGAGTAAACGATAAGCATGGCATATACGGTATGCATATCATAGAGATACCTAAGCATACTAGCACGTATAGAACATAAAAGCGAACCATCTATGAGAATCACATATACGGCTAGCACAAATACGAGTAAACGAGGGATGAACATATCATACCCTCCGGTTGGCCAGGCAACGCAGAGGCGGCAACAGCAGCCTTGGCATCGTCCGTGGCCTTCTTCTTGGCGGCGGCGTCGTCGACCATGGTGTCGATGCAGGGGAAGTAGTGGAAGCAGAGGCGGACGGAGATGGGGACGGATTCAGAGCAGTCACGTCGAGACGCTCCCCAAAAACCTTATTGCCGTTCTCCCGGGCAGGATCTCGAACAACAGGGTTCCGAAGGTACCTCCTCTCCCGACCAACCATGCACGCGGTCATCGGGACAGGATCACCAGAGTCAACACAGAGTGAGGAACACTAGATGACGGCTAGGTTATGCGAGATGGAGTGAGTGAACTGAAGTAGGCCACTCCCCTGGCCAGAGCCTTCTTACATCTTACATAGGCCGTAGGGTAGTCAGGGATTCATCGTTCCCGGAGAATGCCATATTAATTAATTCATTCATGACTGATACGTCTCCAACGTATCTATAATTCTTGATTGCTCCATGCTATTATATTACCCGTTTTGGATGTTTATGGGCTTTACTTTACACTTTTATATCATTTTTTGGGACTAACCTACTAACCGGAGGCCCAACCCGAATTGCTAATTTTTTTCCTATTTCAGTGTTTCGAAAAAAAGGAATATCAAACGGAGTCCAAATGGAATGAAACCTTTGGGAGCGATCTTTTTGGAACAAACGTGATCCAGGGGACTTGGAGTGGACATCAAGCAACAGAGGAGACGACCACGAGGGTGCCCGGCGCGCCCCCTACAGGTGGGCGCGCCCCCACCCTCGTGGGCCCCTCGAGCGTCCACCGACCTACTTCTTCCTCCTATATATACCCACGTACCCTGGAACCATCGAGGAGCACCACGAAAAACTATTTCCACCGCCGTAACCTTCTGTATCCGTGAGATCCCATCTTGGAGCCTTCCCGGTGCTCCGCCGGAGGGGGAATCGACCATGGAGGGCCTCTACATCATCTCCAAGTCCTCCCCTATGAGTTGTAAGTAGTTTACCACGGACCTTCGGGTCCATAGTTATTAGCTAGATTGCTTCTTCTCTCTCTTTGAATCTCAATACAAAGTTCTCCTTGATCTTCTTGGAGATCTATTCGATGTAACTCTTTTTGCGGTGTGTTTGTCGAGATCCGATGAATTGTGGGTTTATGGTCAAGTTTATCTATGAGAAATATTTGAATCTCCTCTGAATTCTTTTATGTGTGATTAAGTTATCTTTGCAAGTCTCTTCAAATTATCAGTTTGGTTTGGCCTACTAGATTGATCTTTCTTGCAATGGGAGAAGTGCTTAGCTTTGGGTTCAATCTTGCGGTGTCCTTTCCCAGTGACAGCAGGGGCAGCAAGGCACGTATTGTATTGTTGCCATCGAGGATAAATGGATGAGGTTTTTATCATATTGCATGAGTTTATCCCTCTACAGCATGTCATCTTTCTTAATGCGTTACTCTGTTCTTTATGAACTTAATACTCTAGATGCATGCTGGATAGCGGTCAATGTGTGGAGTAACAGTAGTAGATGCAGGTAGGAGTCGGTCTACTTGTCACGGATGTGATGCCTATATACATGATCATGCCTAGATAATCTCATAACTATGCGCTTTTCTATCAATTGCTCGACAGTAATTTGTTCACCCACCGTAATAATTATGCTATCTTGAGAGAACCACTAGTGAACCCTATGGCCCCCGGGTCTATCTTTTATCATATAAGTTTACCATCTACTTTTATTTGCATCTTTACTTTTCCAATCTATATCATAAAAATACCAAAAATATCTTATCATATTATCTCTATCAGATCTCTCTTTCGCAAGTGGCCGTGAAGGGATTGACAACCCCTTTATTGTGTTGGTTGTGAGGTTCTTGTTTATTTGTGTAGGTGCATGTGACTTTTGAGGTGCCTTCTACTGGATTGATACCTTGGTTCTCAAAAATTGAGGGAAATACTTACGCTACTTTGCTGCATCACCCTTTCCTCTTCAAGGAAAACCAACACAAGCTTAAGACTTAGCAAGAAGGATTTCAGGCGCCGTTGTCGGGGAGGTCTTCGCTCAAGTCAAGACATACCAAGTACCCATCACAAACTCATCTCCCTCGCATTACATTATTTGCCATTTGCCTCTCGTTTTCCTCTCCCCCACTTCACCCTTGCCGTTTTATTCGCCCTCTCTTTTCCGCTTGCCCTCTTCTTCCTCCTCGCTTTTGTTTGCCGTTATGTTTGAAATTGGGGATATTATAGTCGATATGGACAATAATGATAGCATGGAAAATTCGGATGCTCCTTCTGAAGAACCCCCTATCTTGCATACTAAAAAGTTTCGAATCGGTAGCGGTAATATTATTGGAAAAGGGGTTATTCAAGATTTCTTTACTTGTGCCGGTGTTTTACCTTCTATGGGTAGTTCTATCTTGCATAGAACTAGTAGTCTTGCGGATGCTATCGCCATGCTTATAGTTGAACTTGAAAGACAGTTTATGCACATGCATCCTTGCATACAAAGAATTTTCCTAGAATTTTCTAATATTGAGCATTCTTATGTTAAGCGCGTAGCTACTATCTTTTTGGCACATGAGTTTAGATTTATAATAAAAGAAGCCAAAGAAATTTTTGCGCACTATAGGGTGGATGCCGGTCGTCCTCCCATAGAGGTGATCCTCTTCGATCAAGAGGAAATTATGCGTTTCCAATCTTTGGACTATATTGCTTTTAATGAAAACCTTAGAAAAAAGGTTCCTACCACTGTTCTAATTGATAGAATTTCTAAACTCAATAGTGATTTTGGTATTCGAAATAATGAGCTAGGATATTCCCTTGAGTGTAGACTCAAGAGGTTCTGTCAAAAGAATTTTTATAATGATGAATTGGTTGTGCAATATGAAGGGCCCAAGGAGGAACCAATACCTCCTGAGATTGATCTTTGGGACTTTTGTCCCACTAAATTTAGCCCTTGTGATTACTTTTGTTTGCTTCAAAGGAAACTTGCTGCTGAACATAGATAATATGAAATGAGTTTTCGTGATCTATCTTATTATTATAACACTACTTAGATCTATCCTCGCTTTTATGCCTAGCTAGGGGCGTTAAACGATAATGGGAGGCAACCCAATTTTACTTTTGTTTTTTGTTTTTGCTTCTGTTTAGTAATAAATATTTCATCTAGCTTCTGTTTAGATGTGTTTTCATGTTTTAATTAGTGTTTTTGCCAAGTAGAACCTATAGGATAACCTATGGTGATAGTTAATTTGATTCTGCTGAAAAACAGAAACTTTGCACGCACAAAAATAATTTTAGTAATTCACAGAAATGTGCTTTGGCGTTGATTCTTTTTGATGTAGATCAATAGACAAATTTCCCAGTACTTCATATTTTTGTAGGATTTTTAGAGTTCCATAAGTATTCGATAGTTACAGATTGCTACAGACTGTTCTGTTTTTGACAGATTCTGTTTTTCGTGTGTTGTTTGCTTATTTTGATGCATCTATGGCTAGTATTAAGTGGTATGAACCATAAAGAAGTTGTAATACAGTAGGTTTAACACCAATATAAATAAATAATGAGTTCATTACAGTACCTTATGTGGTGGTTTTTCTTTCTTGCACTAACGGAGCTTATGAGATTTCTTGTTGAGTTTTGTGTTGTGAAGTTTTCAAGTTTTGGGTAAAGATTTGATGGACTATGGAATAAGGAGTGGCAAGAGCCTAAGCTTGGGGATGCCCATGGCACCCCAAGATATTCAAGGATAACCAAAAGCCTAAGCTTGGGGATTCCTCGGAAGGCATCCCCTCTTTCGTCTTCGTCTATCGGTAACTTTACTTGGAGCTATATTTTTATTCGCCACATGACATGTGTTTTGCTTGGAGCGTCTTGTATGATATTAGTCTTTGATTTTTAGTTTATCCCAATCATCCTTTCTGTACACACCTTTCTGGGGGAAACCCACTTGATTGGAATTTATTAGAATACTCTATGTGCTTCACTTATATCTTTTGAGCTAGATAGTTTTGCTCTAGCGCTTCACTTAAATCTTTTAGAGCACGGCAGTGGCTTGATTTTGTAGAAATTGTTAATCTCTCAAGCTTCACATATATTATTTTGAGAGTCTCTTAGAACAGCATGGTATTTGCTATGGTTATAAAATTGGTCCTAGAATGAGGGGCATCCAAGTTGGGTATAATAAAAACTATCATAGGAAGTGAATTGGATGCTATGATCAATTTGATACTTGATAATTGTTTTGAGATATGGAGGTGGTGATATTAGAGTCATGATAGTTGGGTGATTGTGAATTTAAAGAATGCTTGTGTTGAAGTTGGCAAGTCCCGTAGCATGCACGTATGGTAAAAGTTGTGTAACAAATTTGAAACATGAGGTGTTCTTAGATTGTCATCCTTATGAGTGGCGGTCGGGGACGAGCGATGGTCTTTTCCTACCAATCTATCCCCCTAGGAGCATGCACGTAGTGCTTGGTTTTTGATGACTTGTAGATTTTTGCAATAAGTATATGAGTTCTTTATGACTAATGTTGAGTCCATGGATTATACGCACTCTTACCCTTCCATCATTGCTAGCCTCTTCGGTAACATGCATTGCCCTTTCTCACCTTGAGAGTTGGTGTAAACTTCACCGGTGCATCCAAACCCCGTGATACGATACGCTCTATCACACATAAACCTCCTTATATCATCCTCAAAACATCCACCATACCTACCTATTATGGCATTTCCATAGCCATTCCGAGATATATTGCCATGCAACTTTCCACCGTTCTGTTCATCATGACACGCATTATCATTGTCATATTGCCTTGCATGATTATGTAGTTGACATTGTATTTGTGGCAAAGCCACCATGCATAAATTTTCATACATGTCACTCTTGATTCATTGCCCATCCCGGTACACCGCTAGAGGCATTCATATAGAGTCATATCTTGTTATAGTTTTGAGTTGTAATTCATGAGTTGTAAATAAATAGAAGTGTGATGATCATCATTATTAGAGCATTGTCCCCAAATAAAAAAAAGGCCAAAAAGAAAAAAGAAAGGCGAGAGAAAAAAAAGAAAAAGAAAGGGCAAAAAAAAGAAAGGGCAAAAAAAAGAAAGGCCCAAAAAAAGAAAAAAAAAGAAAAAAAGGGGGCAATGTTACTATCCTTTTCCACACTTGTGCTTCAAAGTAGCACCATGTTCTTCATATAGAAAGTCTTTTATGTTGTCACTTTCATATACTAGTGGGAATTTTTCATTATAGAACCTGGCTTGTATATTCCTACGATGGGCTTCCTCAAAATGCCCTAGGTCTTCGTGAGCAAGCAAGTTGGATGCACACCCACTTAGTTTCTTTTGTTGAGCTTTCATATATTTATAGCTCTAGTGCATCCATTGCATGGAAATCCCTACTCCTCATGTTGACATCAATTGATGGGCATCTCCATAGCCCATTGATTATCCTCGTCAATGTGAGACTTTCTCCTTTTTTGTCTTCTCCACACAACCTCCATCGTCATATTCTATTCCAGCCATAGTGCTATATCCATGGCTCACGCTCATGTATTGCGTGAAAGTTGAAAAAAGTTTGAGATTGCTAAAGTATGAAACAATTGCTTGGCTTGTCATCGGGGGTGTGCAAGATGAGAGCATTTTTGTGTGACGAAAATGAAGCATAGCCTAACTATATGATTTTGTAGGGATGAACCTTCTTTAGCCATGTTATTTTGAGAAGACATGATTGCTTAGATTAGTATGCTTGAAGTATTACTATTTCTTATGTCAATATGAACTTTTATTTTGAATCATTTGGATCTGGAAATTCATGCCACAGTAAAGAAAATTACATTGAGAATTATGCTAGGTAGCATTCCACATGAAAAATTCTGTTTTTATCATTTACCTACTCGAGGACGAGCAGGAATTAAGCTTGGGGATGCTTGATACGTCTCCAACGTATCTATAATTTTTGATTGCTCCATGTTATTATATTACCCGTTTTGGATGTTTATGGGCTTTACTTTACACTTTTATATCATTTTTTGGGACTAACCTACTAACCGGAGGCCCAGCCCGAATTGCTGTTTTTTTGCCTATTTCAGTGTTACGAAGAAAAGGAATATCAAACGAAGTCCAAACGGAATGAAACCTTCGGGAGTGATCTTTTTGGAACAAACGTGATCCAGGGGACTTGGAGTGGACGTCAAGCAACAGAGGAGGCGGCCACGAGGGTGCCCGGTGCGCACCCTATAGGTGGGCGCGCCCCCCACCCTCGTGAGCCCCTCGAGCATCCGCCGACCTACTTCTTCCTCCTATATATACCCACGTACCCTGAAACCATCGAGGAGCACCACGAAAAACTATTTCCACCACCGTAACCTTCTGTATACGCGAGATCCCATCTTGGACCTTCGCCAGCGCTCCGCCGGAGGGGGAATCTACCATGGAGGGCCTCTACGTCATCTCCAAGGCCTCTCTTATGAGTTGTGAGTAGTTTACCACAGACCTTCGGGTCCATACTTATTAGCTAGATGGCTTATTCTCTCTCTTTCAATCTCAATACAAAGTTCTCCTCGATCTTCTTGGAGATCTATTCGATGTAACTCTTTTTGCGGTGTGTTTGTCGAGATCCAATGAATTATGAGTTTATGATCAAGTTTATCTATGAGAAATATTTGAATCTCCTCTGAATTCTTTTATGTGTGATAAAGTTATCTTTGCAAGTATCTTCGAATTATCGGTTTGGTTTGGCCTACTAGATTGATCTTTCTTGCAATGGGAGAAGTGCTTAGCTTTGGATTCAATCTTGCGGTGTACTTTCCCAGTGATAGCAGGGGCAACAAGGCACGTATTGTATTGTTGCCATCGAGGATAAAAAGATGGGGTTTAGATCATATTGCATGAGTTTATCCCTCTACATCACGTCATCTTTCTTAATGCATTACTATGTTCTTTATGAACTTAATACTCTAGATGCATGATGGATAGCGGTCGATGTGTGGAGTAATAGAAGTAGATGCAGGCAGGAGTCGGTCTACTTGTCATGGACGTGATGCCTATATACATGATCATGCCTAGATAATCTCATAACTATGCGCTTTTCTATCAATTGCTCGACAGTAATTTGTTCACCCACCGTAATACTTATGCTATCTTGAGAGAAGCCACTAGTGAAACCTATGGCCCCCGGGTCTATCTTTTATCATATAAGTTTACCATCTACTTTTATTTGCATCTTTACTTTTCCAGTCTATGTCATAAAAGTACCAAAAATATCTTATCATATTATCTCTATCAGATCTCACTTTCGCAAGTGGCCGTGAAGGGATTGACAACCCCTTTATTGCGTTGGTTGCGAGGTTCTTGTTTGTTTGTGTAGGTGCATGGGACTTTTGAGGAGCCTCCTACTGGATTGATACCTTGGTTCTCAAAAACTCAGGGAAATACTTACGCTACTTTATTGCATCACCCTTTCCTCTTCAAGAAAAACCAACACAAGCTCAAGACGTAGCAGTGACCGGAAAAAATAAGCTTCGACTCGGCTCATTCCCGCAACCCGCGGCTAGAGCACGAGCGCATCGTAACAAGGCGGGCAACAGAGGAGGAGGAGGCGCGTGTACCACTCTGATAACCCACAAGTATAGGGGATCGCAACAGCTTTCGAGCATAGAGTATTCAACCCCAATTTATTGATTCGACACAAGGGGAGCCAAAGAATATTATTGAGTATTAGAAGTTGAGTTGTCAATTCAACCGCACTTGGATAACTTAGTATCTGCAACAAAGTGTTTAGTAGCAAAAGTAAAGATAAATGTTTTTGGGTTTTTGTAGTAGTTGTAACAGTAGCAACGGAAAAGTAAATAAGCAAAGAACAATATGTGAAAAGCTCGTAGGCAATGGATCAGTGATGGATAATTATGCCGGATGTGATTCCTCATGCAATAGTTATAACATAGGGTGATATAGAACTAGCTCCAGTTCATCAATGTAATGTAGGCATGTATTCCGTAAATAGTCATACGTGCTTATGAAAAAGAACTTGCATGACATCTTTTGTCCTACCCTCCCGTGGAAGCGGGGTCCTAGCGGAAACTAAGGGATATTAAGGCCTCCTTCTAATAGAGAACCGGAACAAAGCATTAGCACATAGTGAATACATGAACTCCTCAAACTACGGTCATCATCGAGAAGTGTCCCGATTATTGTCACTTCGGGGTTGTCGGATCATAACACATAATAGGTGACTATAGACTTGCAAGATAGGATCAAGAACACACATATATTCATGAAAACATAATTGGTTCAGATCTGAAATCATGGCACTCGGGCCCTAGTGACAAGAATTAAGCATAGCAAAGTCATAGCAACATCAATCATAGTGGATACTAGGGATCAAACCCTAACAAAACTAACATAATTACATGGTAAATCTCATCCAACCCATCACCGTCCAGCAAGCCTACGATGGAATTACTCAAGCACGGCGGTGAGCATCATGAAATTGGTGATGGAGGATGGTTGATGATGACGACAACGACGAATCCCCCTCTTCGGAGCCCCGAACGGACTCCAGATCAGCCCTCCCAAGAGAGATTAGGGCTTGGCGGCGGCTCCGTGTCGCAAAACGCGATGAAACTTTCTCCCTGAGTTTTTTCTCCCCGAACGTGAATATATGGAGTTGGAGTTGACGTCGGTGGAGGTACAGGTGTAGGACCTTGAAGTATGTCTAGAGGGGGGGTGATTAGACTACTTGACCAATTAAAAACTTAAACTTTTCCCAATTTTAGAGTTTGGCAGATTTTAGCTATCTTAGGACAAGTCAAGTAATCGTCACACAATTCAAGCAGGCATGCAAAGAGTATATGAGCAACGGAAATTAAAGCATGCAACTTGCAAGAATGTAAAGGGAAGGGTTTGGAGGATTCAAAAACAATTGGAGACACGGATGTTTTTGGAGTGGTTCCGAAAGATGGTGCTATCGTACATCCACATTGATGGAGACTTCAACCAACAAAGGGTAATGGTTGCGCGAGTCCACGGAGGGCTCCACCCACGAAGGGTCCACGAAGAAGCAACCTTGTCTATCCCACCATGGCCGTCGCCCACGAAGGACTTGCCTCACTAGCAGTAGATCTTCACGAAGTAGGCGATCTCCTTGCCCTTACAAACTCCTTGGTTCAACTCCACAATCTTGTTGGAGGCTCCCAAGTGACATCTAGCCAATCTAGGAGACACCACTCTCCAAGAAGTAACAAATGGTGCGTTGATGATGAACTCCTTGCTCTTGTCCTTCAAATGATAGTCTCCCCAACACTCAACTCTCTCTCATGGGATTTGGATCTGGTGGAAAGAAGATTTGAGTGGAAAGCAACTTGGGGAAGGCTAGAGATCAAGATTCATATGGTAGGAATGGAATATCTTGGCCTCAACACATGAGTAGGTGGTTCTCTCTCAGAAATGGTAAGTTGGAAGTGTAGGTTTGTTCTGATGGCTCTCTCCACGAATGAAGAGGAGGTGGAGGGATATATATAGCCTCCACACAAAATCTGACCGTTAAACACAATTTACCAAACTCGGTGGGACCGATTCAACAGACTCGATCGGACCGATTTAGTAAACCTAGTGACCGTTAGGATTTTCGGTGGGACCGACATGCAACTCGGTAGGACCAATATGGTTAGGGTTAGGGCATAACGTAATCTTGGTGAGACCGATTACACAAACTCGGTGAGACCAATTTTGGTAATAAGCTTTCCAGAGAGTTGGTCAGGTAAACTCAGTGGGACCGATTCGCTCATTTCGGTGAGACCGAAATGTTACGAAAGGGAAACAGGGAGTTTACATTGCAATCTCGGTGGGACCGATCCCTCACTTCGGTTAGACCGAAACATTACCAAGGGAAACAGAGAGATTACAATCCCATCTCGGTGAGACCGAGATCCCTATCGGTAAGACCGATTTGCCTTGGGTATGTGGCAGTGGCTATGACATTTGAACTCAGTGGCGCCGGATAGAAAGAATCGATGGGACCGATTTTGACTTTGGGTTTAGGTCATATGTGGATGTGGGAAAGTAGTTGAGGGTATTTGGAGCATATCACTAAGCACTTGAAGCAAGAGGCTCATTAAGCAACACCTCATCCCTCCTTGATAGTATTGGCTTTTCCTATAGACTCAATGTGATCTTGGATCACTAAAATGTAAAATGAAGAGTCTTGAGCTTTTGAGCTTGAGCCAATCCTTTGTCCTTGATATTTTGAGGGATCCACTTACATCATCCATGCCATGCCATTCATTGAGCTTTCCTGAAATAATAGTCTTGGAATAGCATTAGCTCAATGAGCTATATGTTGTTATGAATTACCAAAACCACCTAGGGATAGTTGCACTTTCAATCTCCCCCTTTTTGGTAATTGATGACAACATACAGATCAAAGCTTCGACAAATGATAATAAGATTGAAAAACATCGTCGCTTTGAGAAGTATGTGATAAGCAAGAGCTCCCCCTAAATTTATGCATAGTTTAAGATTTGCTTTGGACTGCAAATGCACAAGGAATTAGGCTCATGGGTTACTCTTCCATATCACATACATCTTGGTGGAGCGCTCTAAATAATAAAGATTGAATACATGCACTCATCACCAAGCAAAGTGAATGATCATATAAGGATAGGTAAGATAATATCATCTAACAAGCATAAGTGTAGCTTATGATCAAACACAGGATCATCAATGTCTCACAGGTAATAGCATAGTATCTCAAGCAATCAAAAGCAAACAAAGTTTAACCACCAAAGCAAGAGAGAACAAAAAACAACACTCTCTCTCGAAGCCTATGATCTATACATTTTTCTCCCCCTTTGGCACCAAGTTACCAAAAAGTTCATAGAAAGTGCATAGTGCTAGATCGACTCTCAGGCTTGATCTTCAGGTGGTGGTGTAGAGATGGCTCCTTGGACGAAGGCTTCAGTTGATGTGGATGGAGCTAGAGGAGTTGGTGCTGGAGCTGGTTGCACTGGAGCTGTAGGAGTTGTAGCTGGTGCAGATGATGTGGCTCTGGTGTCTGTCACAGGCACCGCAGCTGATCTCTGAGCTCTAGGCACTCTGGCAAATGCATCAGTGGTTGTCTTTCCCTTCCTCTCCTGCATGTCATCCTGGAGCTGCTCCACAACTGACTGAATCTCAGTTACTTTGACGTCTAGATCATAGAATTTTTGTTCCATGATTCTTTCCAGGCTCTCCTGGTTTTGAGTTAGGGTGGCCAACCCCTTCTCAATCCTCAGTGTTGATGCTATCAAGTAACCAAGCTGCTCCTGCTTGTTCTTCAAAAAATACTCAGATGCCTCCTCTTGGGTTGGCATCTTGGCAGCCTTCTCTCTCTTTGCTTTCTCCTTCTCTTGAGCTTGCACTGATGATGGTTCATTCTCATTCATCACAAATTGATTGTCCTCAAAGTCTGGATAGATAGCAAAATGTTCTTTGTCCAGCAAGTATGTGACTGTGCCCATCTTTGAGTTAATCAACTCCTGAATCTGTGGGGCATACCCACAACTTCTCTTCTGGTCTGCTGCTGTCCTCTTAATGGTCTCAACAATGAGGCTCATGACCTTGAATTTTTGTGGCACATCAAACAAGTGCAGCAAATTGATAGCATGCCCTCTAATCATGTTGTGGTCACCTGACTTGGGCAAAAGAGTGTGCCTTAGGATCCAGTTGATTGTTGGCAGCCCTGACAGAAGAAAATGAACTCACCCAAACTTATGTGTCTCAACTGCAGCATCAGGGATTTCCTTGTACATATGAGCCATGGTATTGTGATCCATCTTCTTCTTGGCATAGACATCCAAGTCATCTTCACTCTCCTTTGGGGCATTGATCATATTTGCCCATTCCTCAATTCTTGACTGGTGCCTTGTACCTTCAGACATCCAAACTATCCTGCCATCTGGATAGAAGTGTGCTGTGGAGTAGAATTGCATAATGAGCTCATCATTCCACTTTGTGAGCTTCTGCCCAGCAAAGTCTGCAACTCCACAAGCAACAAAATTGTCTTGCACTCCAGGATAGTGTTCTTCATTCTCCTTCATGTAGGTCCAGTCGACCACCTCATATCACACACTATAGGTTTCTTGTCCAACAACACTATCTCATAGAAATCCTGTTGTTCCTTTGTGTGGAACCTGTAATCAACAGCAGTCCTTCTCCTGATAGCATATGGATCTGACAGCCTCCACAGTCTGAGTCCTGCATCCTTTCTTAACTTCATGTTCTCAGCCACAGGATGAGCATCATTGTGGTCTGGAATGTTGGGCTTTAGCTTCCTCAGGACTTGTCCTTCATCATCTTCCTCATCAGCAACTTCTGGCACCGGGGCCTTGTTCTTCTCAGCAGCTGGAATACTCCTGGTATTCCTCTTTGGTGCAAGCTTGGGCTTGGGGGCAGCTTTGGGTGCTTCCTTGGGCTTTGATGTTGCAACCCCTGACTTTATAGCATCACCCATTAGCTTTTGTGCCTTGGGTGCTGGTGCAGCAACCTCTTCTTCCTCTTCTTCTTCCATCATGGAAGGCTTTCCAATCACTCTGGCCATGGTCTTTTTGACCCTTTCCTTCATTTTCTTACCTTCTGCAGTTGGCTCTTTGGGATCAGGCTTTTCAGGTACTTGAGTTGATCCTTTGACCTTCAGCATAGGTGTCCTCTTGGCAGGGACCTTCCTATTGAGTCCAGGCTTTGTGTTCTTTGCTGAGGCATACTCCTTTTTGAGCACTACCTTTTTGGAGGTAGCCTCATCTTCTTCTGCCATATAATCCTCATCCTCAGATTCTGAGGTTCTCTTCTTCCTTGTCCTGGTGGCAGCTTTAGGCAAATTGCTTGGGGTGCTCCTGCTGCCATCATCTGAAGAACTTGAGGGACTAGTGCCCTCACTCATGTGAATCTGCTCTTCTGACTTGTTCTGACTATCACTTTGGTCTGACATGCTGAAATCACTGACTGCTGACCCTGTGAATAGTTATAGATGAGATAGAATGGATGAGCATCACAAAATGCAGAGATTTTTGCAAAAGAATGATTCAAAAACTCAGTTTTAGTTTTCCACAGAAAGCATTTTGGATCAACCGATTTTCAAACTCGGTGATACCGAAGCAGTTTTGGAACCTAAACTGATGAACTCGGCGGACCGAGTCACAGTTCGGTGGCACCGAGACTGCTAGGGTTTCACAAAGTTTTAAAATCGGTCACACCGATTAGCAATTCTCGGTCAGACCGAGAGTTACTAGTGCAATGGTGTTAGACACATCGGTGGGACCGAGTTTTTCAACTCGGTGGGTCCGAGATGGTTTCGGCGGAAACCTAACCCTAAATTTTCAAATCACATCTATTCTAAGGATTGTATTGACTGGATAGGAGTGTTTCAATCATGGCAAGAATCATAATGAACACAATGTGCTAGGAATCGGACGGGGATAGCACTGTGATCGAGTCCATACCCTAGCTACGGCGGCAACAGCGTGGGTGAATTCCGTTGACGGTGGCGGAGACCAGCGACAGGAGGCAGCCGGCGACGAGGAGACGATCCGGAGACCTGGTAGGCAGAGCGAGCTATGCGCGGGCAAAGAGATTCGGAGAAATTTTTCCAAATTTTGCCCATGAGTATATATAGCCCGACCGAGTCGGTGTGACCGAGTGGAACAACTCGGTGGCACTGAGATGCATAACTGTATACAGTTACAGCAACTAGGTGTGACCGAAAAGTTCAAATCGGTTGCACCGAGATGAAAACCTAGATCGACTAAGTGATTTCGGTAGGACCGAGATGGAGGAATCGGTCAAACCGAGAATCACAAAGAAGTTTTGGAAGTTTAAGTCTACGACGAATCGGGGACTCCGAGTGCTCCTCACACAGAGTGGTTCGAATCTGACTTGATCAATTTTTGTGATGTAGCATGAATAGAGTTTCAGACGAGAAAAGCATAGATAGCTAGAGAAGGTTCTTAGGCATTCTTGTCCATCCACTTGGCCAAAGAAAAAGAAGCCAATCAATCAAAGCAACAAGTGGATGTCCTCGAATGAGTAAAATATGCAACCAACATGCTCACACAATAAAATGGAATATGAAATATGTGGCAAAGCATGCACAACCAATTCTAGCATCTATCAAACAATTGGCGATGACTAGGTCATCTATATATGAGTATATTGACTTAGGAGTCAAATGAGAACATTTGATCATAGGTCATACTCATCGTTTAAGCTCAAGTGGGGTTACCACTTTTACATAATGCATTGATGTGTTCACACCATTAGAGTTGCTTTGACTCAATTCTTAGAGTTAAGCTCCCCCTGGATGTGAGATCCCCCCTTAGATGGATGAACTAACCTTGGGTTTTGTCGATGATGACTTCATGTAGGTGTTGAAGATGTGGATGCTCAATGTTGATGTAGATCATTTGGAGCAATCCTTTGGAGTGAGTTGCACTTTCAACATACCTACATGGGTTAGTCCCACAAGGAACAAACAAGAATGTCCATAGACATAGAGCGATGCTCACACAAGATGATGTCCATGAAATCATTAGGTTACCTTGTCCCTTAACTTACCAACAAGAGGGTTTGTGACTCCTTGAACTAGTGCAAGATATGGAAGTTGATTGCACTTGTCCTTGCCATATTGATATGAGTGAAGAATGTTGGCGGAGTCACCCTCAAGAACTCTCTAGTTCTTCTTCTTCGGGATCCACATCATCTTGATGGGAATCCTTGGAGTTGTAGTTGTACTTGATGAAGTAGTATTTGACATAGTCTTGGGAACCCACTTGACCAAGGCCTTAGGTGCTTCTTCAAATGCATCAATCTCCTATTGAAGCTTGTCCTTGCCTTTGTTCTTGTGGTCTTGTGGTGGAAGATCATCTTGTGCTTGTGTTCCCTTGAAGGAAGTAGGATCATACTTCTCTTGTTGAGGAACAAACTTCGTCTTGGGGTATTGATCTTCTTCCCACTCAACTCCATTGGCATTGAACATTCGTTCAAAACCAACACCTTGATTCTTCCGGTGCCTTCCTTGCTTGCGTACAATTTCCTCGAATTGCTTACTCCCGGCAAGGCTCTTGTATACACCTTTCTCTATAATTCCCTTCAATAAGCTATTTTCTTGCTCAAGTGTAACTTGGCTAAGAGAATCATTAGTGGAATCAAGAGAACTACTAGAAGCAACAATATTGGATTTGGCATTGTTATTGTTACTACTAGAGGAAGGATCTTTCTTGTACTTGTTACTAGACTTGACTTGAGGCATGTAAGTAGATAAGAGTAAACGCTTGGCAATGTAAGAAGAACTTTTCTTACGGAGATCATCATTGATTGCCTTTAAGAACTCATGCTCTTGCTCAAGATTGAGCTTTTCAAAGCGTAACTTCTCATGAGCCCTTAAAAGTTCTCGATGATCTTCGAAGATAGTTTCATGAGCTAACTTAAGAGTGTTTAGTTCTTTAGTTAGAAGCTCAATCTTCTCCTTATCATTGTCATTCGTTTTAGCATGATTAATTGTCGTTTCATCATAGTATTCATCACTAGAGTTGTCAACAAGTAAATCATCATCACCTAGCAAGTCATCTTCATCACTATTGAAATCAACATACTCGGGATGTGTTACCTTAGGACCTTTGGCATTGAAGCATCTTCCAATTCCTTCATTTGAAGAGTCAAATATGTCGTAGGAGTTGGTTGACACAAGTGCTAGACCGGCAACACCTTCATCTTGAGTATATTCGGAGTCGGAGTGATAGCTTCTCTCGGAGTGATTGTCGGAGTCGGAGCCGGATACCCATTCACCAACATGAGCTTGATGTCTTCGTTTTGTGTAGCTCCTTGATGACTTGTCCTTCCTTTCTGAATCCTTGCTCCTCCGTGAGGGTCTTCGTTCATAACGATCATCTCTACTCATCCTCTCTCTTGGTGGTGATTCTTCTCTTTTGCTTCTTCTTTTTGGAGAATCTTCTCTTCTTTTGTAGGGTGTCCTACACTCATTAGAATAGTGTCCGGGTCTCCCACAATTGTAGCAATTGCACTCTCGACTAGAAGATCTTTTGTCATTGTAGGACCTTGACTTAGAGCTTCTTTCTTTGCTTCTACTCTTGTAGAATTTGTTGAAGTTCTTCACCATTAAGCTCAATTCTTCATTGAAGGTTTGTTTCTCACTTGATGATGTGGGGGCTTAACATGAGGCTTTGTAAGCACCACTTGACTTGTTGTGAAGTTCCTCCTTATCCTTGAGTGACATCTCATGAGCAACAATTCTTCCAATGACTTCCGTTGGCTTGAGATCTTTGTAGTTTGGCATCATTTGGATCAATGTGCACACGGTATCATACTTTCCACCCAATGCTCTTAGGATCTTCTTGATGATGAATCTGTCGGTTATCTCTTCACTCCCTAAGACGACAATCTCATTTGTGATGAGAGCAAGCCTAGAGTACATTTCAGCGACACCTTCACCATCCTTCATTTTGAACTTGTCAAGCTGACTTTGGAGCACATCCAACTTGGATTCCTTGATGGAGTCAGTACCTTCATGCATATAAATCAAAGTATCCCAAATTTCCTTTGCATTCTCAAGACGGCTGATTTTGTTGAATTCCTCGGGGCACAAGCCATTGAAGAGGATATCACAATTTTGAGCGTTGTATTGCAACATCTTCAATTCATCCGCGCTAGCTTCATGGTTTGGCTCTCTCCCACCTTGCAAGTCAATACACACAATAGCCCAAACGACGGGGTTATGTCCAAGAATATGCATTTTCATCTTATGCTTCCAACTAGCAAAATTAGTACCATCAAAGTAAGGACCTCTACGGTGATAATTTCCCTCGCTAGACACCATACTCTCCTAGGTTGTGAAACCAAGGCTATGACCACCAAAAGCTATGGAAATCAAAGCAAATGGAGACCAAAGCTCTGATACCACTTGTAGGACCTTGAAGTATGTCTAGAGGGGGGTGATTAGACTACTTGACCAATTAAAAACTTAACCTTTTCCCAATTTTAGAGTTTGGCAGATTTTAGCTATCTTAGGACAAGTCAAGTAATCATCACACAATTCAAGCAGGCATGCAAAGAGTATATGAGAAACGGAAATTAAAGCATGCAACTTGCAAGAATGTAAAGGGAAGGGTTTGGAGGATTCAAACACAATTGGAGACACGGATGTTTTTGGCGTGGTTCCGATAGGTGGTGCTATCGTACATCCACGTTGATGGAGACTTCAACCGACGAAGGGTAATGGTTGCGCGAGTCCACGGAGGGCTCCACCCACGAAGGGTCCACGAAGAAGCAACCTTGTCTATCCCACCATGGCCGTCGCCCACGAAGGACTTGCCTCACTAGCGGTAGATCTTCACGAAGTAGGCGATCTCCTTGCCCTTACAAACTCCTTGGTTCAACTCCACAATCTTGTTGGAGGCTCCCAAGTGACACCTAGCCAATCTAGGAGACACCACTCTCCAAGAAGTAACAAATGGTGCGTTGATGATGAACTCCTTGCTCTTGTGCTTCAAATGATAGTCTCCCCAACACTCAACTCTCTCTCATGGGATTTGGATCTGGTGGAAAGAAGATTTGAGTGGAAAGCAACTTGGGGAAGGCTAGAGATCAAGATTCATATGGTAGGAATGGAATATCTTGGCCTCAACACATGAGTGGTGGTTCTTTCTCAGAAATGGTAAGTTGGAAGTGTAGGTTTGTTCTGATGGCTCTCTCCATGAATTAAGAGGAGGTGGAGGGGTATATATAGCCTCCACACAAAATCTAACCGTTACACACAATTTACCAAACTCGGTGGGACCGATTCAATAGACTCGGTCAGACCGATTTAGTAAACCTAGTGACCGTGAGGATTTTCGGTGGGACCGACATGCAACTCGGTAGGACCGATATGGTTAGGGTTAGGGCATAACGTAATATCGGTGAGACCAATTACACAAACTCGGTGAGACTGATTTTGGTAATAAGCTTTCCAGAGGGTTGGTCAGGTAAACTCGGTGGGACCGATTCGCTCATTTCGGTGAGACCGAAATGTTACAAATCGGAAACAGGGAGTTTAAATGGCAATCTCGGTGGGACCGATTGCTCACTTCGGTTAGACCGAAATGTTACGAAAGGAAAGATAGAGATTACAATCCCATCTCGGTGTGACCGAGATCCCTATCGGTAAGACCGATTTGCCTAGGGTATGTGGCAGTGGCTATGACATTTGAACTCGGTGGCGCCGGATAGAAAGAATCGGTGGGACCGATTTTGACTTTGGGTTTAGGTCATATGTGGATGTGGGAAAGTAGTTGAGGGTATTTGGAGCATATCACTAAGCACTTGAAGCAAGAGGCTCATTAAGCAACACCTCATCCCTCCTTGATAGTATTGGCTTTTCCTATAGACTCAATGTGATCTTGGATCACTAAAATGTAAAATGAAGAGTCTTGAGCTTTTGAGCTTGAGCCAATCCTTTGTCCTTGATATTTTGAGGGATCCACTTTCATCATCCATGCCATGCCATTCATTGAGCTTTCCTGGAATAATAGTCTTGGAATAGCATTAGCTCAATGAGCTATATGTTGTTATGAATTACCAAAACCACCTAGGGATAGTTGCACTTTCAATAGGGGGCCCACGAGATAGGGGCCACGCCCTAGAGAGGGGAAGGGGGGCACCCCCTGTCTCGTGGACAGGCTGTGGGCCCCTTGGCATTAATTCTTTCGCCAAAAATTCTTATTAATTCCAAAAAGTGCCTCCGTGGATTTCCAGGACATTTCGAGAACTTTTCTTTTCTACACATAAAACAACATCATGGCAGTTCTGCTGAAAACAGCGTCAGACCGGGTTAGTTTCATTCAAATCATGCAAGTTAGAGTTGAAAACAAGGGCAAAAGTGTTTGGAAAAGTAGATACGTTGGAGAAGTATCACACTCCTCTTCCCAAGCTCCCAATGGCAAGTGGGAGAGCATCCGTCATAAAGGGGTCTCAACTCTCCTCAACTAGCAAGGTGGTACTAAACTTCCCACCACCTTCCATATCTCACATGGGCCTCAAGATTAACCATGAATCATTGTTCATATGGGCCTAAAGCCCATCTATGATTCAACAGACGCTCCATATACAAGAAGCAATGGAACATTGGTTACTCAACAATTCTCATCTACATTGGAAGCATTGAAAAATGAAACTAGGATTAACTAAAATTGTCTGCCTACATAGGTATGGAATATCGAAGACCCAAATAATCCAACAACAAAATTGTTCGATGACAAATTGCCTAATACATGAACAAAACAACTTAGCAGGCAAAGAACATACTCATCAGACATACATTACATAGAAAATTGCAATGTGCCAATTACAAATCATAAAATTGAGCCCGACCAATGAAAGTGTGATACCTTCTATTCCAAGATTGGGCCCTTCAAACAAGGGACAAAATGCCATTGGGGGTAGGGGGCACCGTTGCTGCAGCCGATTCAAACCTACCGGAGCACAAACAACTGAAGAGATGGGGGGCTTGACTCCCTCCAGGTGCACCTGCGATGTGACCCGAGGGCAGTCCTGTGGTCGCATCGGCGGAGAGCAACCACGGGGTCGCACCGAGGAGCATGCATCGGATCGGATCTGGGTGATGGGGCAGCTGTGTGCTCGACGATGAGGTGATGAGGAATCAGGCGATGTGCGGCGATCGGAGAGTTCGAGGCAATGCGCTTCACGACGAGCTCGGGTGTGATGAGGAAGCAGGCGATGAGCGGCGCAATCTGAGAGGTCGGGTCGATGCATTTCACGGCTAGCTCGGGGGCGGTATGTGTATGCGAGACGAGATGACAACGGGATTTGGGCGAGTAATTAGGGGGGGGAGGCGACGAGATTATTAAGAAATATGTACGAACCATTAAGTTATTCCTACACCGTGAGATCTAACGAAAATCGACGGTAGTCAATCCGTCTGACATTTGCATGAGTCAGACTACTGATTGGAAGTGTTCCCTTTACCAATTCCTTGTATATATGTACAACTCCTACTACTTTTTTATTCTAAAATAACATAGTGCATTTAGTTTTATCCTAAGTCAAACTTTAACCAACTTTACAGAAATATTTTACTAACATAGTGCATATAGATTTTGCCCTAAATCGGAAGTTCAAAAAGAAAAATAACAACGTGACACTGTCAAATAGATACACATGCGATGCCATCCACCGTGTCCACATTAAGCTTTGTCGTACGGCTAAGTCCATCAAGAAGTGAGAGCGTGAGTGAGCGGGTGTCCTAAAGACTTAGTTGGATGTGGCAAAAGAGATGATCTGGCGCCTGGACCTTGCTATGAAGCACATATCCCTATCATCGTCTGAGAGAGACCTCATGTGTAAATGAAGTCTTTTTAATTTGGGTATATTGTTCATCTAGAAGATCAAGTTACGACAACGATCCCATCTCATTTGGATCAAGTTGGGCAACGCCCATGTCTCCATTGGTTGAAAGGCTTAGTGAATCGACCATGTCTATCATTGAATCTTGGAGAGAATCTGTTCTAGGCGCGGATTTGACACATGCATACACACGTAGCCAGGCCTAACGACGGGCAACTGTCTTTAGAGCATCTCCATGATACGTCTCAAACGTATCTATAATTTTTTATTGTTCCATGCTATTATATTATCTATCTTGGATGTTTTATATGCATTTATATGCTATTTTATATAATTTTTGGGACTAACCTATTAACCTAGAGCCCAGTGCCAGTTTCTATTTTTCCTTGTTTTTGAGTAATGTAGGAAAGGAATACCAAACGGAGTCCAATTGACCTGAAAATGTATGGAGCATGTTTTTGGACCAGAAGAAGCCCACGGAGCTTTGGAAATGGACCAGAAGAGTCCCGAGTCAACCACGAGGGTGGAGGGCGCCCCCTATCCCCTGGGCATGCCCCTACCTCGTGGCTGACTCGGGGACCCACTGACTTGTTCCCGACGCCAACACCTCTTATATATCCCCAAACTTCCAGAACTAAGCCTAAATCAGGAGTTCCGCCGCCGCAAGCCTCTATAGCCACGAAAAACCAGCCGAGACCCTGTTCCGGCACCCTACCGGAGGGGGAATCCATCATCGGTGGCCATCTACATCATCCCGGCGCTCTCCATGACGAGAAGGGAGTAGTTCACCCTCAGGGCTGAGGGTATGTACCAGTAGCTATGTGTTTGATCTCTCTCTCTCTCCCCCCTCTCTCTCTCTCGTGTTCTTCATATGGCACGATCTTGATGTACCACGAACTTTGCTATTATAGTTGGATCTTATGATGTTTCCCCCTCTACCTTCTTGTAATGGATTGAGTTTCCTTTTGAAGTTATCTTATCGGATTGAGTCTTTAACGATTTGAGAACACTTGATGTATGTCTTGCGTGGGATACCCGTGGGGTATTCTATTGATTCACTTGATGTATGTTTTGGTGATCAACTTTCGGGTTCCGTGACCTTGGGAATCTATGCATAGGGGTTGGCACACGTTTTCGTCTTGGCTCTCCGGTAGAAACTTTGGGACACTCTATGAAGTTCTTTGTGTTGGCTTGAATAGATGAATCTGAGATTATGTGATGCATATCGTATAGTCAAACCCGTGGATACTTGAGGTGACATTGGAGTATCTAGGTGACATTAGGGTTTTGGTTGATGTATGTCTTAAGGTGTTATTTTACTACGAACTCTAGGGATGTTTGTGACACTTATATAAATAGCCCAATGGCTTGATCGGAAAGAATAACTTTGAGGTGGTTTCGTACCCTACAATAATCTCTTTGTTTGTTCTCCGCTATTAGTGACTTTGGAGTGACTCTTTGTTGCACGTTGAGGGATAGTTATATGATCCAATTATGTTATCATTGTTGAGAGAACTTGCACTAGTGAAAGTATGAATCCTAGGCCTTGTTTCCAAGCATTGCAATACCGTTTTCACTCACTTTTGCTGCTAGTTACCTTGCTGTTTTTATAGTTTCAGATTACAAAAAACTATATCTACCATCCATATTGCACTTGTATCACCATCTCTTTGCCGAACTAGTGCACCCATACAATTTACCATTGTATTGGGTGTGTTGGGGACACAAGAGACTCTTTGTTATTTGGTTGCAGGGTTGTTTGAGAGAGACCATCTTTATCCTATGCCTCCCACGGGTTGATAAACCTTAGGTCATCCACTTGAGGGAAATTTGCTACTATCGTACAAAACTCTGTGCTTGGAGGCCCAACACGAGTCTACAAGAAGAAGGTTGCATAGTATACATCAATCTCTTTTCTGGCGCTATTGCCGGGGAGGTTAGTGCTTGAAGGTATATCTTTAGATCTTGCAATCGAATATTTTAGCTTCTCGTTTTATCACTAGTTTAGTCTATAAAAGAAAACTACAAAAAATTGGAATTGAGGTTGCCTCATATGCTTCATCTTTTTAATGTCTTTCATGAAAATTATGGAAAGGAAAATTATGCTCAAGTGCTAGAAGAAGAAGTCAATAAATTTGTTTGGCACTAAATATTTGAATGATGAGCATGATTGCAATGTTGTTAGTGTGAATTGTTTGAATATCCATGATGCTAATGATATGCAAAGCTACAATCTTGGGGATTCTATGTTTGATGAATATGATATTTTTAGTCCCCCAAGTTTGGTGAGAATATTTATTATGATGAAAACATGCCTCTTTTTTATGATGATTATATTGATGAAAGTGGGTTTGGAAGAGTGTCAACTTTAGGAAGTAATGATCCCACTATTTTTGAGGGTGGTGAATCTTATTGTGATAATCATGAAAGTGGATTTGGACAGGTCATGACTTTATTTAGTGTTGAATCCACTATTTCGGAATAGGTTCCAATTGATTATGAGAACAAAGTTGTTATCTATGATGATTATTGTGATGACATGTATGCTATAAAGAATAATGATAACCATGAAACTTGTCATCATGATTTTAATTTTCAATTGGATTATGCCTCACATGATAGTTATTTCATTGAATTTGCTCCCACCATTATGAATGAGATGAAATTTGCTTATGTGGAGAGTAATAAAATTTGTATGCTTGTAGATCATTAAAATAATGCTTTATGTGATGGTTATATTGTTGAATTCATTCATGATGCTACTGAAAATTATTATGAGGGAGGAATATATGCTTGTAGGAGTTGCAATAATATCAAGTTTCCTCTCTATGTGTTGAAAGTTTAGAAGTTATGCTTGTTCTGCCTTCCTATGCTAGTTGATTCTTGTTCCCATAAGTTGTTTTCTCACAAAATACTTATGCATAGGAAGTGGGTTAGACTTATGTGTTAGTCATATGCTTCATGATGCTCTCTTTGCAGTTCAATTCTTATCTTTCATGTGAGCATCGTTGAAATCATCATGCCTAGCTAGAAAGGCATTAAAGAAAAGCGCTTGTTGGGAGACAACTCAATAGTTACCCTTACTGTTTTGGTGTGTTCACATGATTATGCTACTGTAGTAATCATGTTTTATAACTTTTTTTCAATAAAGTGCCAAGTAAAGCCTTTGGGATATTGTGGATGATAGTTGAATTGATTCTGTGCAAAAACAGAAACTTTCGCGCTCAGTACAGGAAATTTGAAAATTCACTGGAACGTGCTTTTGATCTGAATTTTTTACACAAGATTGATATAGAATTTTCCTACGTTGTCCTAATTTTTTAGAATTTTTGGAGTTATAGAGGTATGGAAAGTTTCCAGATTACTACAGACTGTTCTGTTTTTTGACAGATTCTGTTTTCACTGTGTTGTTTGCTTATTTTGATGAATCTATGAGTAGTATAGGAGGGTATGAACCATGGAAAAGTTGGAATATAGTAGATATAACACCAATATTAATTTATAATGAGTTCACAACAGTACCTAAGTGGTGATTTTATTTTCTTATACTAACGGAGCTTACGGGTTTTCTGTTAGTTTTGTGCTGTGAAGTTTTCAAGTTTTGGGTAAAGATTCGATGGACTATGGAATAGGGAGTGGAAAGAGCCTAAGATGGGGATGCCCAGGGCACCCCAAGTTAATATTCAAGGACAACCAAGCAACTAAGCTTGGGGATGCCCTGGATGGCATCCCCTCTTTCGTCTTCGTTCATCGGTAACCTTACTTGAGGCTATATTTTTATTCACCACATGATATGTGTTTTGCTTGGAGCGTCGTTTTATTTTGTTTATATTTGCTTGATGCTATTCAGAGACTTGTTTACTTTCTTTGAGTTCAATAAAAAAGTAAAGTATAGCTTTTACCATGCTTATTTATAAGTCTATACGTTGCTGTTTTGAAAACAGAAAGTTTGCTGTTATATTTTGAATATTGGTGAATAGTCAGAAAATGATAAAAACATTAAAATTTTGACACAATGAGAAACAACAAATTTTCTACTGTTTCGTAATTTTTCAGAATTTTTGGAGTTATGTAAGTATGATTCCTCTTGCATTCTTTACAGACTGTCCTGTTTAGACAGATTGCTGTTATGTTTGCATTGTTTGCATATGTTTGCTTGTTTAATGATTCTATTTGAGGATAAAAGTGTTAAAATATGCAGAGCCATTTATTATGCAATATCAAATAATAGTTTTAGTGATTTGCTACAGTAGAGAATGATAAGGTTATTGCGTTGATTTATACTAACTTATCTCACGAGTTCTTGTTGAGTTTTGTGTGTATGAAGTTTTTGAGATTTAGGGAAACCGTGATATAAAAGGAATTAAGGAGACATAAAAGCTCAAGCTTGGGGATGCCCAAGGCATCCCTAATTAATATTTCAAGAAGTCTCAAGCATCCAAGCTTCGGGATGCCCCGATTGGCATCCCAGATTCCTTCTTCAACAACTATCAGTCAGTTTTGGTTGAGCCTAAGTTTTTGCTTCTTCACATGATATGTGCTATTCTTGCAGTGCCAATTTATTTTATTTTGCTTGCAGTTTTAATAATATCCCAAGATCTGAAATTCTTAAATGTTAGAGAGTCTTCACATAGTTACACGATTATTCGACTACTCATTGATCTTCACTTATATCTTTGGAGTAGTTTGTCGTTTGCTCTAGTGCTTCACTTATATCTTTTAGAGCACAGCGGTGGTTTTATTTTCAAAAAATTGATGAACTCTCATGATTCACTTACATTATTTTGAGAGTATTAAACATCATGGCAATTTGCTTAGGTTACAAATTTAGTCTTAATATGATGGGCATCCAAGAGGGATATAATAAAAACTTTCATATAAAGTGCAGTGAATACTATGAGAAGTTTGATTCTTTATGATCGTTTTGAGATACGAGATGGTGATATTAGAGTCATGCTAGTGGAGTAATTGTGAATTTGATAAATAACTGTGTTGAGGTTTGTGATTCCCGTAGCATGCACGTATGGTGAACCGTTATGTAACGAAGTTGGAGCATGAAGTATTTATTGATTGTCTTTGAAAGTGCGTTATGTCGACTAGAGGGGGGGGGGTGAATAGGCGATTTTTATAAATTCTTCACTGAGGAATTTGCCGGTGAGGAAATTCCTTAGCGAAGAACTATTAGCAGCGGAATAAGTACTCAGAAGTAAGCATAACAGAATACAAGCATGGTCATCATGACGAAATGAAGACTAGCACAGAGTACAGAAAGCGTAATCACAGGATAACACAAGATGAAGACAAACAGACTGAAGAAATTGAACTGAGGAAATTGAGAAAGTCTTCAGTCAAAGTCTTCAAACACAGATATGAACAAACACTCAACACAGTAATGAGGAAATGAAAGGGTTGAGGAAATAGAACCAGTAGGTTGGTGAAGACAATGATTTGGTAGACCAGTTCCAACTGCTGTCTCAGTTGTACGTCTGGTTGGAGCGGCTGAGTATTTAAACTCGAGGACACACAGTCCCGGACACCCAGTCGCTGAGCACGCAGCTCAGGACACCCAGTCCTCACCGTATTCTCCTTGAACTAAGGTCACGCAGACCTCGTCCAATCACTCGTGGTAAGTCTTCAGGCGACTTCCAAACCTTCACAGACTTGGTCACTCGGCGATCCACAATTCCTCTTGGATGCTCTAGACCTTGATGCCTAACCGTCTGGAAGAAGCACAGTCTTCAAAGGTAACAAGCGTCGGATCCACGCAGGATCAATTTCTTCAGTGATGCTCAATCACTTTGGGTTTGTAGGGGTTTGGATTTGGGTTTTCCTCACTCGATGATTTTCGCTCAAAGTCCTCGGAGGATGGGTTGCTCTCAAATGACAAGTGTCAAGTTCTCTCGGAGCAGCCAACCAGCTAGTGGTTGTAGGGGGCGGCTATTTATAGCCTAGGGAGCAGCCCGACATGATAAGACATAAATGCCCCTCAATGATATGACCGTTAGGTGGATAAGATATTTTGGGACAGCTGGCGCGCAACACAGCAACGGTCGGAAATTTGACTCTCAAATTCCTCAGGGCTATCATGTTCCTCAATGTGTAGGTAATTCGCACTGACGAATTCCTAACTCCTCAGTCAGAACAAATTCATCAGCGACCAGAAGAACTTCGTCCCTGTCACTGAAGAAAGTGACTGAACTGTATGAGATTTCCAAAGGCTTCACTCGAAGGGATTGGTAGGTGTAGGATTTTGAGTTGAGCATCACATGGAAATTTTTCCTTAGTATTTCCTCGACCCCCTTTAACAGTACGGTGTTTCCTATGACTCAAGAAGGAGAAAATGAAACTACGAAAACAAAAGTCTTCACGCTTCATGTTCCACAAATGAATACCAAGTCTTCAAGGTCACACCAATTTCTTCACTTTCAAAGTCTTCAGAATATCAAAGTCTTCAGTTGAAGAACTTCATTTTTAGGGGTCGACTTTCTCTGTAAATATCAAACTCCTCATAGACTTATAGACCTGTGTACACTCACAAACGCATTAGTCCCTTAACCTATAAGTCTTCAATACACCAAAATCACTAAGGGGCACTAGATGCACTTACAATCTCCCCCTTTTTGGTGATTGATGACAACATAGGTTAAGTTTTCAACGGGGATAAACAGATGAAGTGTATACACTGATATTGAGGAATTTGATTACAAGATATAGTAGAACTCCCCCTGAAGATGTGCATAGTGAGGAATTTTCTTTTGAGGCAATGCACATTTGAAGAGTTGAATCATGGAGATCTCCCCCTATATCTTGTAATTCATACATGCATTTGATATATAATATGAAGAATTTGAAATGCATGATGAAATATGGTGCCTGATGAGATTCAGCATGCATGCAATGTCATTAACGAGGAATAAGCATGCACAGCATAATGCAACAAAAGTATCAGGGCACCATCGGGTTTAAGATTACAACTCGATCCAAAAAAAAGTTTCAGAAGAACGAGAGTTGTAACTTAAAAAATGCCCTTAATATAGACCCGCTTGAAGACTAACTCAGATTTCTCCCCCTTTGTCATCAATGACCAAAAGGATTGAAACTGAGGACTAACGCCCCTAAAGAATTTCAAGTCAATGGAGGAGCGCCAGCGTTGTCGGGGTTGTTTGTTGTAGTAGGGCCTGCCGCAGTGTCGTCCAAATCTTCATACTCATCAGTGTCACGCGATGAAGAATATGAGCTGGCCACCAAGGAAGGAACTTTGACCTTCTTGAATTTCTTTGGTGGAGGTGCAGACCAGTCAAATTCTTCCTTGAGACCCATATTCTTCAGATCTGCAGCGCTGTAGACATGAGAGAGAACAGCCCAGGTACGGTTGAAGGTTTCATGGAGGTAGTATTGGTTTTTCTTCACTGCATTGTGTGTTGAGGTCATGTTGTGAAGAATTGAACCAAACTAACGCTTGACCCATTTATGATTGCGATCAACCTTCTGATGAAGACTGAGGAGTAACTCACGGTCAGTCATCACCCTGGGTGCTGTGGCTTGAGGATTTTGCTTGGCTGAGGTATTTGCGGCAGAGTCATGTGTGGCAGAATCGTCATTGGTAGAGTAAGATGCAGCCTTGCGAAATTGACCATCCAATGGACGAATGCCTTCATCGATCACAGCAGCGGCCTTGCCTTTATCATCAGCTGATGAAACTGTCCGTTTGAGGACTTCAATGGGAGGCAAGTAGCTACCGTGGTTCAGAGTGTCAGCTTTGTAATTCAGTGAAGATCCTTGCCCTGATGAATCTCATAATCCAAGGAGCATAGGGCTTCAGCTCGAATGGTGACATAGCAATATTGGCCAGAGTCCTCATGAAGAAATCATGGAAGTTGACGGGAACGCCATGAATGATGTTGAAAAGCATATTCTTCATGATGCCAACGACTTCTTCATCATTTGAGTCGTGGCCTTTGATGGGACTCATTGTCTTCATCAGAATTCGATAGACAGTCCGAGGCACATAGAGTAATTCCTTGATGAGGAATTTGGTTCATGGGGCCTGCCTTGGCTTCAAAGGCTTCATTAGCACTTGCATATAGTGATTTGAAAGTTCTGGTTCGTTGTAGATACAACGAGCACCATCAAGTGGAGGACTGAGTGGTAGAGCACGAAGCAATTCAGTTGCTGGTGCCTTGTAGTGAGTATTTTTAGACATCCAGTCTAATACCCATGAGTTCACGTCTTCAGCGTCTCCGGTGATGTGTAGAGTTGCATAGAATTGAAGAATGAG
Source organism: Triticum aestivum (assembly GCF_018294505.1). Classification (NCBI taxonomy): domain Eukaryota; kingdom Viridiplantae; phylum Streptophyta; class Magnoliopsida; order Poales; family Poaceae; genus Triticum; species Triticum aestivum. The sequence goes on along the minus strand of NC_057807.1, from coordinate 268,915,430 downwards.
TTCTTCATTCCAGTCACAGATATCAATGTAGAAATTCAGAAGTCCTACGTCGTGAAGAACACTGAGGACTGGCTCAAAGCCGGGTAGAGACTCCATGTCCACATGAGGAATATGTGCATGATCGAAGACTTTGTCTTTGTTGAAGAGCACTGAGGAATAGAAATTGGCTTGGATGGCAGTCCAGAAACGCCTCTTCCTTATGCGAGCAGAATCATATGGATTATAATCAGTGAAGAATACGTGCTCGGCAAAGAAATCTTCAGCCTTGAACTTCTGTTTGCTTGAGAATGGATTCTTTTGCTTTGGCAGAGGGGTGTCAGTGAGTTGCATCACCACCTCAGGAATCGCGAGCTCAGGTTCTTCAGGCTGAGGAATTTCTTGTTCCTCAACAGGTGCAGTCTGAGGATCAGCAGCAGCAGGTTCATCAGCACTAGTGGCTGGAATTTCTTCATGGACAGATGAAGTGGGATGAGTTTCTTCAGAGCCCATTTGAACAGTTGGTGCAGGGGACTGAGGTATCTGTTGGAGTGGGGGTGAAGAGTGGAGAATTTGGATGTTGACTTTCCCAAAAGTCAGCGTTCATCACTGGCGTTGTGCTTCCAATATCTGCATCTTCTTCAAGTTCTTCAACACCGGCCTCTTCAGCTGTGAACTGAGGCAGAGGCGAGGAAATGATTGGGGTTGAAGGGATTGCTTCCACTTCAATTTCTTCATCAATCTGCTCTGACGAAGCAGCAGAATGATTTTCTTCATCAGATCCGCTTGGGATCTCATAGTCTTCTCCAAAAGGAACATGGTCCTTTGATGGCATGGAGGAAATCGGAAGAACATCAATTGGATTTTCGAGTGAGCTGGTCATTGGCTTCATTTTCTTTGCAGCCGAAGAGTTTGACGCAGTTGATGCCTTCCTTTTCTTCACTGCAGCTCGCTCTGCAGCCTTGGTCTTCTTCACATCGAATGCACATGGAAGAATTGGAGTTGGTGTAGGTGCAGATGGAGTTGAGGAATCTGGTTGATTTTCTTCAGGCGCAACTGATGCAGTTGCCCTGACTTCTTCAGTTTCTTCAGGCGCACCACTCTTCAGCGGCTGGAATGGGATCATTAGCCCTGGAACTAGCATTTTCATCAGCAGCCTGAACTTCATCAGCGGTGCTGGCATGTTCTTCAGTCGGCTGAGCTGAGACTCCAGCCTGAGGAATTTCATGTTGCGTTGGGGCAGCAACATTGATGAATTTCTTCGTCAGGTTGACGGATCTGACTTTGGCTCCTTGCCAATCAGCATAGTAGGCATCAAAGTCATTGCTGAGGGCTTGAATTTCAGACTGAGCCTGGAGAAGTTCCTCAGGTGTCATTCTGACAACGTTTTTCTTCAGGAGCTTCTCCTTTCTGTATTGAGCTTTCTTAATCTCTCTTGCCTTTTCAAACTTCCATTTCTCTTCAGTGATGAAATGGGTCAACATATGACTTTGTCCAGGGGTCAGATGAAAATCAGGCATTGGGGTGTTTGGATCCTTGTGCCAGAGATCAATATAATCGAGGATTTTCCTCGGATCCAACAGCAGTGGCACAGATGTGCCTTTGGCTCTAGCGGCCTTCACCTGTCTGTCTGATGATTTCTGCAAGTTCATCATCAGAAGCTTCATCATCAGAAGGCACATGGAATGCGACCTGTTTCTTCTTTGGACTTGGCCGAGGACCTCGTCCAGCTGTTGCTTTGGTCTTCAGCAGAGTCGGGCCAGATGATGACTTTGGTGCAGCTGAGGAACTTGCTGAAACACCAGAGGCAATCGAGAAACCAGCAGTCCTTTGACATGTAGCTAGATGCACAGGAGCTGAGGACTTTGGTGGAGCAGTAGCAGTGTGAGGAATTTGCCGTGGGGGCGCTGCTGAGGAACTTGGCCGTGAGGGCGCTGTTGTGAAGCACTTGGCTTACGAGCAGGCTTCTTTGGCATGGATTTCCTCGGTTTGACCGAGGCCTCAGTAGCAGTAGCAGTGGCAGAATCCTCATTGAATTTCTTCACTGCCTCCTTGGCTTGTCTTGCCAATTTAGCTTGGCGCTTAGCCCATTCTTCAGGGAAGTCCTCACCACGTTTGATGCTTGTGGGATCAGCTACTTGGCCAGGTGCCAATGGAGCTCTTGGGCATGGAGGATTGAGGGCGAATTTCTTCATGTACTTTGGAGTCACATATCTCTATTCCCTCCATTCCCTTGACCATTTCCGTTCAATCCTCTGAATGCGCACCTTGCGCTGATTTTTGTTTTCTTTGCCAAATTTTGCTTCATCAGGTGTGCAATAGTCAGCATAAATTTCCTCAGGGATTTCAAATGCAGTCATAACCTCAGGTTTCTTTCCCTCCTTTCTGCGGCTTCTTACCGTCTGCCATATTCTTCAGTTGAGGAATTTGAACAATTGAGTTCTCTGAAGAAGTATGCAGTTTTTCTTCGAGGAACGCTGCAAATGAGTTAAGTTGATGAGAACCTAGTGATTCAGCAGCAGACATGAGTACCTGTGAACAGAGTACAGGTGCGAGGAATTCGGAGAGGTCATATGCATTCTGAGAAGGTTTTTCGAAAAGAACAAGTTTTGAGGAATTTGACCAGATGAACCTTGAGGAATTTCACTAAGCGTTCTTGTCTTAGGTTCCAGAGTTGTACAGATCGAAGATCCACACAATTAGGGAATCTTGAAGAAAATGATTGCTTAGAGAAACAGTTCAAGATCATATGATGTGTGTGGTGTTCATATGTGTGAAGATTTGAAGAATAAACACCTTTGAAGATTTTCAGGAAAGCTTGAGAATCAAAGCGAGTAATAAAATTAACTTTTAATTACCCGAAGTGAAGAACACGACGAACTGAGAAGAATAGATGGGAAGTTCGTCAGGTTAGATCTTCCTTGCCCTAACTCGGCGGAGGAAGACAGCTACGGCGGCGGCGGAGTGAAGATTTCCGCGGTCGGCGTGAGTACGACGGCGACGAGGTCGAGGCAGCGAAGCTCTTCCTCACCGGCGACGATGGAGTAGCGGCGGCGCTAGGGTTTGAGGAGCTCGAGTGAGAGAGTAGCGATCGAGCGGAGTAAATGAAGTGAGGAAGGGGAGAGGGGTATTTATAGACACGGTGAAAAACTGTTCGCCCGAAGATTTGGGACGAACGTGCCCCTGCCCTTTCTCCTTCACGCGACATGTGTCACCCACGTACTGTGTAGTGGAGATCGTGTACGATCGTGGGTGAATAGAATAATGCATCGTGGGATGCGGAACGGTTTGAGCGACAAAACCGAAAATTTGGATAAGATTTGTTTTAAAGTTTCGTTCGCAATTTCTTCAGCTGACAAGGACACAGTGAAGATTTTGAACGAGTTTCAAATAGAATGCACATGAAGAATTTTTGAATATATTGGGTTGAGTATAGCATAGAGGGGGAAGGGTCTGATCACATTCACTTAGCAGAAAAAGCAACTTGAAGAAATAGCTATAAGTGAATGCTGTAGAGGACATAAACTCATGTATATATATATAGCCAATGAAAAAAAACGAGGGAACTAGTGAAGATTTTGAAAAGTTGAAGAATTTGAGAAACTGAAGAATTTCAAAAACTGAGAAAAAACTCAAATTGAAGATTTTCAACTTTTTTGTGGTGGCGTGACCCACCGTATAAGAATGATGATTTCAGACACCGCGTACAATTGTCGTAGGGTTCTGAGAATCAAATTCTTCATTAATTTCTTCACACTTAGAGTGTTATTCTTCATTGATTGAAGAAAAACGTTTCTTCATGTGTCGCACATCTAAGTCATCAATTTTGCATAAGTGTTAGGATGTGTGTCCTTTTCAAAGAACATTCGAAGATTCTAAGATATTTAGCTCACACCGCAACTTGCTAAATCTCTTCTCATCCAAGGGCTTAGTGAAGATATCAGCTAGCTGTTATTCAGTCTTCACGTGCTCGATGGAGATGTCGCCCTTCAACACATGATCACGAAGAAAATGATGACGAATCTGAATGTGCTTTGTCTTCGAGTGCTGAACTGGGTTGTGAGCAATCTTGATAGCACTCTCATTGTCGCAGAGGAGAGGCACATTCTTCACGTTGACGCCATAGTCCTTGAGTGTTTGCTTCATCCAAAGCAGTTGAGCACAGCAAGAGCCAGCAGCAATGTATTCAGCTTCTGCAGTAGGCAGTGATACACAGTTCTGTTTCTTCGAGGACCAACAGACCAAAGATCGTCCGAGGAAATGACAAGTGCGAGAAGTTGACTTGCGGTCCACACGATCACCAGCATAGTCAGAGTCAGAATATCCAATGAGATCAAAAGCAGAGCCCTTGGGATACCATAATCCTAGTGTTGGTGTGTGAGCTAGATATCGAAAATATGCTTCACAGCCTTATGGTGTGATTCCTTCGGTGCAGCTTGAAATCGGGCACAGATGCAAACACTAAGCATTATATCTGGCCTAGATGCACATAAGTACAATAAAGAACCAATCATGGGGCGGTATACCTTGTGATCGAAGTCAATACCATTTTCATCAGTGCATAGATGGCCTTTTGTGGGCATAGGAATTTTGACGCCTTTGCAATCTTGCATGCCGAATTTCCTCAGTACATCTTTGAGGTATTTCTCCTGAGATATGAATATGCCATTGCGCTGTTGACGAATTTGAAGACCTAAGAAGAATTTCAACTCTCCCATCATAGACATTTGATATTCTTCACTCATCATATAGGCAAATTCATCACTATAACGTTGGTCAGTACAGCCAAAGATAATATCATCAACATATATTTGGCACACAAACAGTTCACCATCATAAGATTTAGTAAAGAGAGTAGGGTCGAGTGAACCGGGTGTGAAGCCATTCTTCACGAAGAATTCCTTCAATGTATCATACCACGCCCGAGGGGCTTGCTTGAGGCCATAGAGGGCCTTATTAAGTCTGAAGACTTTGTCAGGATTCTTTGGATCTTCAAAACCTGGGGGTTGAGCAACATATACTTCTTCCTCAAGCTTACCATTGAGGAATGCACTTTTCACATCCATTTGATATAAGATGATATCATGATGGTTAGCATAAGCAAGTAATATGCGAATAGCCTCAAGTCTAGCAACAGGTGCAAAAGTTTCATCGAAATCAATTCCTTCAACCTGTGTGTAGCCTTGAGCTACCAGTCGTGCCTTATTCCTTACCACAAGGCCATTTTCATCTTGCTTGTTGCGGTAGATCCACTTTGTGCCAATGATATTATGCTTGCGAGGATCTGGACGTTTGACCAGTTCCCAGACATTGTTGAGCTCGAACTAATGTAATTCTTCTTGCATAGCCTGAATCCACTCCGGCTCCAAAAATGCTTCATCTACCTTAGTGGGCTCTGTGATAGAGACAAAAGCATAGTGCCCACAAAAGTTAGATAAATGTGAAGCTTTTGAGCGTGTGAGAGGACCTGGCGCTTCAATGTCATCGATGATCTTGTCAACTTGTACTTCTTTTGCAACACGAGGATGAGCTGGTTTTCGCTGAGGTATTTGATCATTTTCCTCAGCACCATTGTCTTCAGTATTATCTTCAGGTGCGTCAGCTCGATGTTCTTCACGAACTGGAATGAATTCTTCAGCAAATTCTTCAGTAGGAATGACATCCTCAGTTGCCTTGAACTTGATGGAATCCTCAGGTGCTGGTTCATCTAACACAGAAGGTAGGTGCTCTCTTTGCGAGCCATTAGTTTCATCGAACCGCACATCTACAGTTTCAACAATCTTGTGAAGAGCGATGTTGAAGACTCTGTAGGTGTGCGAGTCCTTTCCGTAACCAAGCATAAAACCTTCATGTGCTTTTGGTGCAAATTTAGAATTGTGGTGAGGATCTCTAATCCAACATTTAGCACCGAAGACTTTGAAATAACTCACATTGGGTTTCTTGTCAGTGAGGAGTTCATAGGCCGTCTTCTTGAAGAATTTGTGAAGATATACTCTGTTGATGATGTGGCACGCAGTATCAATTGCATCAATCCAAAAACGATGAGGCGTTTTGTATTCATCAAGCATAGTGCGAGCCATCTCAACAAGAGTTCTGTTCTTGCGCTCCACGACGCCATTTTGCTGAGGAGTATAGGGAGCAGATAACTCATGAGTAATACCAAGTTCATCAAGATAGTCGTCGAGACCGGAATTCTTGAACTCAGTTCCATTGTCACTTCTGATGTGCTTGATCTTCACACCAAAGTTGGTTGAAGCCCTCGAGGAAAATCGTTTGAAGACTTCCTGCATTTCATGATTGTAAGTAACAATGTGTACCCATGTATATCGAGAGTAATCATCAACAATGACAAAACCATATAGAGATGCAGCATTAGAGACTGTTGAGTAATGATTAGGTCCGAAGAGGTCCATGTGAAGAAATTCGAATGGACGAGTAGTGGTCATGATAGTCTTCGCTGGATGCTTGGCCTTGGTCATTTTTCCAGCTTCACAGGCTCCGCATAAGTGATCCTTGAGGAATTTGACATTCTCAATGCCAATGACTTGCTTCTTCTTCGCAAGCGTGTGCAAATTCCTCATGCCTACGTGACCAAGTCATCGATGCCATAGCCAGCCTTTTGAAGCTTTTGCAAGTAGACACACGGCTGGTTGTGGTCCTGTAGCGAAATCAACAATATACAAATCTCCTCTCCTAAAGCCTTCAAAGACTTTGGAATGGTCAGCTTCCATAATCACAACACAATGATACTTGCCAAAGACAACAACCATATCAAGATCACAAAGCATTGAGACTGACATGAGGTTGTATCCTAAGGACTCAACAAGCATGACTTTGTCCATGTGTTTATCCTTAGAGATTGCAACCTTACCAAGACCCAATACCTGACTTTTGCCTTTGTCAGCAAAGATAATATGCTTCAGATGTGACGGTGATAAGGCAGCATCCATCAAAAGATTCTTGTCACCAGTCATGTGATTTGTACATCCACTATTGAGGACCCATTCAGTGGTTTTGGGTTGATCATCCTGCAGATGAATTAGTGTAACTTACAATCTCATATGCTTCATCAGTGAAGAATATGATATCAAGTTCATCAGATGAATTTCATCAAGCGGTAAACAGATATAGCAGTATGAGGACGTGTGAAATGAAAGTTCATTTCATCATGGTTAGCCTGCGTCCTTTCAGGCAATTTTGTCAGGTCCCTAGCAAATTCTTCAGACGTTAAGGCACGTCTGGAGACCTGACCCTGCATAAGAGATTAGTTCTTTTTCTTCACCACCCACATCTGAAGGGGTGGCAAAGAGTTCATCACTCTGCGAGCACCATACGAGAATGGTGGCATAGAAGCCAAACCATTTCGTTTCACATAAGAGGGGTTAGGGTAAGCATATGAATAAGCAGAGAAATTCTTCGAGGACTTATGAACATAATGATTTGAAGAATAATGTGCATATTCATAGCCCTTAGCTCTACCCTGCGAAACAGAGTTGTTAGCACGATGATAATCGTATGAGGACTTTGATCCATTTGAGGAATTTGATCCATATGAGGACTTGGATCCATATGAAGAATTAGGTCCATATGAAGAGTTTGTTCTGGGGTTCCTATTCTTCACAGGTGGTGTCATGAGGACATTCACCTGAAGACTTTCAACATAACTTTTGGGAACCCAGATTTTCTTCATAGGGGAACCGTTCCTGCAGTTAGTCCCAACATATCTAGCAAATACTTCACCATTCTGATTTTTGAACAGTTTATAGTTGGAGTCAAATGACTCATCAGAAGAATGAGGAGATTCACATGTAAAGCCAGATAACTTGGATGGATCAACTGGAGGTCCCTTTGCAGCAACCCATGAGGTTTTGGGGTACTGCTCAGGCTTCCAATATGTTTCATCAGCATTAAGTTTCCTCTCAAAGGCAATACCCTCTTTCCTAGGGTTTCTGTTGAGGATCTTCTTTTTGAGCACATCACAAAGAATCTGATGCCCTTTGAGGCTTTTGTACATGCCTGTCATGTACAATTCCTTCAGCCCTGCATCGTCAGTGATACTAGCAATGTCCTCAGATGAGGAATTAGTGATAGCAGAGGCAGGTGAAGAATTTGTAACAGTTGAAGCATTTGAACATTCAGGTGAAGAATTAGCAGATTCACGTTCAATGCACTTTAAGCATGGAGGAACAAATTCTTCCTGAGAAGTGCTGATTTGTTGAGCAAGTAATGAATCGCGCTCCTTCTGAAGATCTTCATAACTCACTCTTAGCTTCTCAAGATCTTGCTTTCTTTGAAGAAATTCATAAGAAAGTTTCTCATGATCAGATAAGAGAGTGTTATGATGACTTTGAAGGTTATCAAACCTAGACTGAAGTCTCTGAAGATTTTCAGTCAGGGCTTTAGTGCGATCCATTTCTTCACCCAACATATCATCACTTTTGTCTAGCATGTTTTGAACCTTTTCCAAGGCATGTTGTTGTTTGGTGGCAATGCAAACAAGTTTGGTATAGCTAGGTTCAATATCATCATCAGATTCATCATCATCAGATTCACAGTCACTAAATTCAGATGAGGAACATTCGGTTACCTCGACACCCTTTGCCATGAGACATGATGCAGAAGATGATGATTCTGGTTCGAAAGTCATCGTTTTGAGAGATTCCTTGAAGTCCTCAAACCAAGGATCATGACGGGTTCGATGACCTTCATAGATGTCGGAGATTCGGTCCCAGATAAGCTTTGCATTGCAAAGATGCATAATGTGCCTGAATTGATCTCTGGATAGGCAGGAACAGATGATATCCTTCGCCATGAAGTCAAGTCGAGTGTATTTGCGAATATCATCTGCGTTCGCCGACTTGCATAGATCAGTAAGACCAATCTCAGTGATGGTCCACAGCTTGCTGTCCCTTGCCATGAGGCGCTTCCTCATCATGGCCTTCCACTTGGGATAATCATGTCCGTCAAAGATAGGGCATGTCACTTTCTTCATACCTGCGGTCGACATAACTAAAACTCCAGGCGGTTAAACCAAAATCACACAGAACAAGGGAGTACCTCGCTCTGATACCAATTGAAAGTGCGTTATGTCGACTAGAGGGGGGGTGAATAGGCGATTTTTATAAATTCTTCACTGAGGAATTTGCCGGTGAGGAAATTCCTTAGCGAAGAACTATTAGCAGCGGAATAAGTACTCAGAAGTAAGCATAACAGAATACAAGCATGGTCATCATGATGAAATGAAGACTAGCACAGAGTACAGAAAGCGTAATCACAGGATAACACAAGATGAAGACAAACAGACTGAAGAAATTGAACTGAGGAAATTGAGAAAGTCTTCAGTCAAAGTCTTCAAACACAGATATGAACAAACACTCAACACAGTAATGAGGAAATGGAAGGGTTGAGGAAATAGAACCAGTAGGTTGGTGAAGACAATGATTTGGTAGACCAGTTCCAACTGCTGTCTCAGTTGTACGTCTGGTTGGAGCGGCTGAGTATTTAAACTCGAGGACACACAGTCCCGGACACCCAGTCGCTGAGCACGCAGCTCAGGACACCCAGTCCTCACCGTATTCTCCTTGAACTAAGGTCACACAGACCTCGTCCAATCACTCGTGGTAAGTCTTCAGGCGACTTCCAAACCTTCACAGACTTGGTCACTCGGCGATCCACAATTCCTCTTGGATGCTCTAGACCTTGACGCCTAACCGTCTGGAAGAAGCACAGTCTTCAAAGGTAACAAGCGTCGGATCCACGCAGGATCAATTTCTTCAGTGATGCTCAATCACTTTGGGTTTGTAGGGGTTTGGGTTTGGGTTTTCCTCACTCGATGATTTTCGCTCAAAGTCCTCGGAGGATGGGTTGCTCTCAAATGACAAGTGTCAAGTTCTCTCGGAGCAGCCAACCAGCTAGTGGTTGTAGGGGGCGGCTATTTATAGCCTAGGGAGCAGCCCGACATGATAAGACATAAATGCCCCTCAATGATATGACCGTTAGGTGGATAAGATATTTTGGGACAGCTGGCGCGCAGCACAGCAACGGTCGGAAATTTGACTCTCAAATTCCTCAGGGCTATCATGTTCCTCACTGTGTAGGTAATTCGCACTGACGAATTCCTAACTCCTCAGTCAGAACAAATTCATCAGCAACCAGAAGAACTTCGTCTCTGTCACTGAAGAAAGTGACTGAACTGTATGAGATTTCCAAAGGCTTCACTCGAAGGGATTGGTAGGTGTAGGATTTTGAGTTGAGCATCACATGGAAATTTTTCCTTAGTATTTCCTCGACCCCCTTTAACAGTACGGTGTTTCCTATGACTCAAGAAGGAGAAAATGAAACTACGAAAACAAAAGTCTTCACGCTTCATGTTCCACAAATGTATACCAAGTCTTCAAGGTCACACCAATTTCTTCACTTTCAAAGTCTTCAGAATATCAAAGTCTTCAGTTGAAGAACTTCATTTTTAGGGGTCGACTTTCTCTGTAAATATCAAACTCCTCATAGACTTATAGACCTGTGTACACTCACAAACGCATTAGTCCCTTAACCTATAAGTCTTCAATACACCAAAGTCACTAAGGGGCACTAGATGCACTTACAGTCTTCCTTCTGAGTGGCGGTCGGGGACGACCGATGGTCTTTTCCTGCCAATCTATCCCCATAGGAGCATGCGCGTAGTACTTCATTTCGATAACTAATAGATTTTTGCAATAAGTACGTTAGTTATTTATGACTAATGTTGAGTCCATGGATTATACACACTCTCACCCTTCCACCATTGCTAGCCTCTCTTGTGCTGCGCAACTTTTGCTAGTACCATACACCCACCATATACCTTCCTCAAGACAGCCACCATACCTACCTATTATGGCATTTCCATAGCCATTCCGAGATATATTGCCATGCAACTTACCACTGTTCCGTTTATTATGACGTGCTCCATCATTGTCATATTGCTTCACATGATCATGTAGTTGACATTGTATTTGTGGCAAAGACATCTTGCATAATTCTTTTATACATGTCACTCATGGTTCATTGCATATCCCAGTACACCATCGGAGGCATTCACATAGAGTCATATTTTGTTCTAAGTATTGAGTTGTAATTTTTCGAGCTGTAAGTAAATAGAAGTGTGATGATCATCATTATTAGAGCATTGTCCCATGTGAGGAAAGGATGATGGACACTATGATTCCCCCACAAGTCGGGATGAGACTCCGGACGAATAATAAAATAATAAAAAAAGAGGCCACAAAAAGAGAAGGACCAAAAAAATGAGGGAAAAAGAGAGAAGGGGCAATGCTACTATCCTTTTACCACACTTGTGCTTTAAAGTAGCACCATGATCTTCATGATAGAGAGTCTCCTATTTTTTCACTTTCATATACTAGTGGGAATTTTTCATTATAGAACTTGACTTGTATATTCCAATGATGGGCTTCATCAAATTGTCGTAGGTCTTCGTGAGCAAGCGATTGGATGCACACCCACTTAGTTTATTTTTGAGATTTCATATACTTATAGATCTAGTGCATCCGTTGCATGGCAATCCTACTCACTCACATTGATATCTAATGATGGGCATCTCCATAGCCCATTGATACGCCTAGTTGATGTGAGACTATCTCCTTCTTTTTGTCTTCTCCACAACCACCATATTCTATTCTACCCGTAGTGCTATGTCCATGGCTCACGCTCATGTATTGCGTGAAAGTTGAAAAGGTTTGACAACATCCAAAGTATGAAACAATTGCTTGGCTTGTCATTGGGATTGTGCATGATTTAAGTATTTTGTGTGATGAAGATAGAGCATAGCCAGACTATATGATTTTGTAGCAATAGCTTTCTTTGCCCATGTTATTTTGAGAAGACATAATTGCCTTGTTAGTATGCTTGAAGTATTGTTGTTTTTATGTCAATTTTAAACTTTTGTTTTGAATATTATGGATTTGAATATTCTTGCCACAATAAAGAAGATTACATTGATAAATATGTTAGGTAGCATTCCACATCAAAAATTCTGTTTTTATCATTTAGCTACTCGAGGATGAGCAGGAATTAAGCTTGGGGATGCTTGATACATCTCCAACGTATCTATAATTTTTGATTGTTCCATGCTATTATATTATCTATCTTGGATGTTTTATATGCATTTATGTGCTATTTTATATGACTTTTGGGACTAACCTATTAACCTAGAGCCCAATGCCAGTTTCTGTTTTTCCTTGTTTTTGAGTTTTGCAGAAAAGGAATACCAAACGGTGTCCAATTGGCCTGAAAATTTGTGGAGCTTATTTTTGGACCAGAAGAAGCCCACGGAGCATCGAAGATGGACCAGAAGAGTCCCGAGTCAACCACAAGGGTGGAGGGCGCCCTACCCCCTGGGCGCGCCCCACTCCTCGTGGCTGACTCGGGGACCCCCCTGACTTGTTCCCGAGTCCAACACCTCTTATATATCCCCAAACTTCTAGAACTGAACCTAGATCGGGAGTTCCGCCGGCGAAAGCCTCTGTAGCCACAAAAAACCAATCAGGACCCTGTTTTGGCACCCTGCTGAAGGGGGAATCCATCATCGGTGGCCATCTTCATCATCCCGGCGCTCTCCGTGACGAGAAGGGAGTAGTTCACCCTCGGGGCTGAGGGTATGTACCAGTAGCTATGTGTTTGATCTCTCTCTCTCATGTTCTTAATATGGCACGGTCTTGATGTACCGTGAGCTTTGCTATTATAGGTTGATCTTATGATGTTTCTCCCCCTCTACCTTCTTGTAATGGATTGAGTTTTCCCTTTGAAGTTATGTTATCGGATTGAGTCTTTAAGGATTTGAGAACACTTGATGTATGTCTTGCATGGGATACCCATGGTGACAATGGGGTATTCTATTGATTCACTTGATGTATGTTTTGGTGATCAACTTGCGGGTTCCGTGACCTTGGGAATCTATGCATAGGGGTTGGCACACGTTTTTGTCTTGGCTCTCCGGTAGAAACTTTGGGACACTCTATGAAGTTCTTTGTGTTGGCTTGAATAGATGAATCTAAGATTGTGTGATGCATATCTTATAATCAAACCCGTGGATACTTGAGGTGACATTAGGGTTTTGGTTGATGTGTGTCTTAAGGTGTTATTTTACTACAAACTCTAGGGCTGTTTGTGACACTTATAGGAATAGCCCAATGGATTGATCGGAAAGAATAACTTTGAGGTGTTTTCGTACCTACAATAATCTCTTCATTTGTTCTTTGCTATTAGTGACTTTGGAGTGACTCTTTGTTGCATGTTGAGGGATTGTTATATGATCCAATTATGTTATCATTGTTGATAGAACTTGCACTAGTGAAAGTATGAATCCTAGGCCTTGTTTCCAAGCATGGCAATACTGTTTTCGCTCACTTCTGCTACTAGTTACCTTGCTGTTTTTATTATTTTAGATTACAAAAAACTATATCTACCATCCATATTGCACTTGTATCACCATCTCTTTGCCGAACTAGTGCACCCATACAATTTACCATTGTATTGGGTGTGTTGGGAACACAAGAGACTTTTTGTTATTTGGTTGCAGGGTTGTTTGAGAGAGACCATCTTCATCCTACGCCTCCCACAGATTGATAAACCTCAGGTCATCCACTTGAGGGAAATTTGCTACTGTCCTACAAAACTCTGCGCTTGGAAGCCCAACACGAGTCTACAAGAAGAAGGTTGCGTAGTAGACATCACTCCACTTGCCCCCCCCAACAGGCCCCCAGGGTGCCTTTTTTAGCGCCGACTGCGAAAAATCGGCCCAGTCACGCTCCCAGCTCCTTGTTTATCGCTGATGTGGGCCGAAATAATAGTTGGCGAACCCGATCCGAACCTAGCCCCCAAGGGCGCTTGGGGGCGCCGACCAAAGAGAAAAGCGTGTGGGCCCGCTCTGTCAGCGACAGGCAGGTCTTTTCCTGCCATTCCCCCCTTTCCCTCCATTTCCTCATTGCTTCCCCCGCTACTCCCACCATTCTCCTCCCGCTCCCCGCCATCCAGCCACCATGCCGTTGAAGAAGTATTCGGACCCTTGCTCCGCTGCCACTGACAATTCCACCTAGCCGAAATAGAGGAAGCCGAGGGCACCACAGGCAAAACCACCGGCCGTGTCCAACGCCGAGTGGAGGGCGGAGATTCAGCGCTGGGAGGCTGTCACCACCGATCGGCGGAACAGGCTCAATGCCAAGAAGGCGAGGGATGCGGCCGCATCGGAGGCGGCAGTGTCAGAGCAGGCAGAGGCGTCTCACGCGGAGATAATGAATCCGCCTGGCCACGACCCACAAGCTACGTGGGGGAGCCAACAGAGGGTCGCGCCACTGGCTAACTTATCGCCGCCGCTGCCCTTGGGGTACGCACCCTCGCCTGGCTGCTCCGACGGCGACATGCATGGTAGATTCAACCCCAACATCATGTTCCAACATGGCACGCCACCGCGTGCATCACCCTCCGGTCTGAACCCCGACTAGTGTACTCCCTCGCTCGCGTTCGCCACCCTCCACACCCAGTACAACTACTCACTGCCAGTGTACTTAGCCTCGCCAACGCCGCCTCTACACCGGGGTGCCCTACCATTCTCACAAGCCTCGGTGCCACATTTCGGCAACCCCGACGCGATCGAGGCCGACATGGACAAGATCATCACGAGTGGCTCGGTCACTGCCGCCTCCTACTGTTGGAAATATGCCCTAGAGGCAATAATAAAGTGGTTATTATTATATTTTCTTGTTCATGATAATCGTTTATTATCCATGCTATAATTGTATTGACTAGAAACTCAAATACATATGTGGATACATAGACAACAACATGTCCCTAGTAAGCCTCTACCCGACTAGTTCGTTGATCAAATATGGGTATGGTTTCCTAGTCATAGACATGAGTTGTCATTTGATAATGGTATCACGTCATTGGAAGAATGATGTGATGGACAAGACCCAAACTATGAACGTAGCATGTGATCGCATCAAGTTTATTGCTATCGTTTTCTGCGTGTCAATTATATGTTCCTATGACCATGAGATCATGCAACTCACTGGCACCGGACGAATACCTTGTGTGTACCAAACATTGCAAGGTAACTGGGTGACTATAAAGGTCCTCTACAGGTGTCTCCGAGGGTGTCTATTGAGTTGGCATGGATCAAGACTGGGATTTGTCACTCCATATGATAGAGAGGTATCTCATGGCCCACTCGGTAATATAGGATCACAATGAGCTTGCAAGCAATGTGAGTAAAGTGTTAGACACAAGATGTTGTATTATGGAACGAGTAAAGAGACTTGCTGATAACAATATTGAACTAGGTATGGTGATGCCGACGATCCAATATCAGGCAAGAAACATACTGATAGACAAAGGGATTTGCATACGGGATTAGCTGAATCCTTGACATCGAAGTTTCAACCAATAAAGATCTTCGTAGAATATGTAGGAACCAATATGGACATCTAGGTCCTGCTGTTGGTTATTGACTGTAGAGATGTCTCGGTCATGTCTGCATAGTTCTCGAACCCGCATGGTCTACACACTTAACGTTTGGTGATGATATAAGTACAGCTGAGTTATTATGGTGGTTACCGAAGGTTGTTTGGAGTCCCGGATGAGATCCTGGACGTGACGAGGAACTTCAGAAGGGTCCGGAGGTGAAGATTGATATATAGGATGAAGGGTATCGGAGTCCGAAAGTGTTCCAGGGGCACCGAGTTATGGCCAGCATGACCGAAAGGGGTTTCGGGGCCCCCGGCATGTGTTGGGCGGGCCTCATGGGCCAAGGGCAGGGGGCACACCAACCCAGTAAGGGATTGTGTGCACCCCTCACCCCATCTATGTAACCATAGGACGTGAGGGCACCCCCTAGGGATGCCCACCCCTTTGCCTTGGGGGCCAAGCCTCCTAGGGGAGGGGCGCTTAAACCCATCTAGGGTTTTCCTCCTTGTGACCGCCGCCCCCCTAGGGAAACCCTATGGCTCCCCATCCTCCCCCTTTCCCCTATATATAGAGAGCTAGAGAGAGGGCAACCACACCCCTACATGCGACGGCGCTGCCCCCCTCCTCTCCCTCGTAGTCCTTGTTCTTCTTTGTAGTCTTTACCGAAGCTCTGCTGAAATTCCACCACCACCACCGCCACCACACTGTCGTGCTGATGGAGGACTCGAGCTACTACTTCACCATCGCTCGCTGGATCAAGGAGGTGAAGGCATCATCAAGCCATACGTGTGTTGAACGTGGAGGTGCCGTCCGTTCGGCACTTGGATCGGGAGTTCACGGGACAGATCATGATTGGATTGCAAAGATATGTACGACTACATCAACCTCATTTCTTAACGCTTCAGCTTAGGGATCTACAAGGGTATGTAGATGCAATCTCTCCTCTCGTAGATTTTCATCTCCTAGATTGATCTTGGTGAGCATAGCAAAATTTTTTGTTTCCCATGCAACGTTCCCCAAAGTGGCATCATGAGCTAGGTCTTGCATAGATGACATCACGAGTAGAACACAAAGGAGTTTGTGGGCGTTGATATTCAGATTGCTTCCTTCCTTGGTCTTATTTTGATTCAGCGGTATTGTGGGATGAAGCGGCCTGAACCAACTTTACATGTCCATGTACCTGAGACCGGTTCCATCCATTGACATGTGACTTTTTTGCATTAAGATGGCTGGTGGGTGTTTGTCTCTCCCACCTTAGTTGAATCGGATTCAATGAAGGCCGTCCTTGTAGAAGGTTAAATAGCAACTTGCATATCACCTTGTGGTTTTGCGTAGGTAAGAATCCTTCTTGGTAGATACTCATAGCAGCCACGTAAAACATGCAACAACAAATTAGAGGATGCCTAACTTGTTTTTGTAGGGTATGTTGTGATATGATATGGCCAAACACATGATGATATATGTTTGATGTATGACATGATCATGTTTGTAATAGTTTATATCAACTTGCATGTTGCTGCATACGGCAACCGACAGGAGCCATAGGGTTGTCTTTAATTATTGTATGACATGCGTGTCAATCATTAAGCGCTATGTAATGCTTTACTTTATTGCTAAATGGTAGCAATAGTAGTAGAAGCATGGTTGGCGCGATAACCCTGATGGCGACACAATGATGGAGATCACGGTGTCATGTCGATGACAATGGAGATCATGCCGGTGCTTTGGAGATGGAGATCAAAAGCATAAGATGATGGCCATATCATGTCACTTATGATTTGCATGTGATGTTAATCCTTTTATGCATCTTATTTTGCTTAGGAGGATGGTAGCATTATAAGGTGATCCCTCACTAAAATTTCAAGATAAAATTGTGTTCTCCCCAAGTGTGCATGGTTGCGAAAGTTCGTCGTTTCGAAGCACCATGTGATGATCAGGTGTGAGAGACTCTACATTCGCATACAATGGGTGCAAGCCAGTTTTGCACATGCGGAACACTTGGGTTAAACTTGACGAGCCTAGCATGTACAGACATGGCCTCGGAACACAAGAGACCAAAAGGTCGAACACGAGTCATATAGTAGATATGATCAACATGGAGATGTTCAACATTGAAACCACCTCATCTCACGTGATGATCGGACTTAGGTTGGTGAATTTGGATCATGTGTGGAGGTCGGGATCGCGCGACTCCTACTAACCCTTCCCCTAGGAGCATGTGTGTAGTACTTTGTTTCGATAGCAATAAGTATATGAGTTCTTTATGACTAATGTTGAGTCCATGGACTATACGCACTCTCACTCTTCCACCATTGCTAGCCTCTCTAGTGCCGTGCAACTTTCACTGGTACCATACACCCACCATATACCTTCCTCAAAATAGCCACCATACCTACCTATTATGGCATTTCTATAGCCATTCCGAGATATATTGCCATGCAACTTTCCACCGTTCCATTTTATTATGACACGTTCCATCATTTTCACATTGCTTTGCGTGATCATGTAGTTTACATTGTATTTGTGGCAAAGCCACCTTTCACAATTCTTTCATACATGCCACTCTTGAGTCATTGCACATCTCGGTATACCGCTGGAGGCATTCATATAGAGTCATATTTTTGTTCTAAGTATCGAGTTGTAATTTTGAGTTGTAAGTAAATAAAAGTGCGATGATCATCATCACTAGAGCATTGTCCCATGTGAGGAAAGGGTGATGGAAGATATGATTCCCTCACAAGTTGGGATGAGTCTCCAGACTTTATGAAAAATAAAAGAGTCCAAAGAAGCCCAAATAAAAAAGAGAGGCCAATGAAGCCCACCAAAAAATGAGAGAAAAGAGATAAGGGACAATGTTACTATCCTTTTTTGACACTTGTGCTTGAAAGTAGCACCATGATCTTCATGATAGAGAGTCTCCTATATTTTCACTTTCATATACTAGTGGGAAATTTCCATTATAGAACTTGGCTTGTATATTCCAATGACGGGCTTCCTCAAATTGCCCTAGGTCTTCATGAGCAAGCGAGTTGGATGCATACCCACTTAGTTTATTTTTTTGAGCTTTCATACACTTATAGCTCTAGTGCATCCGTTGCATGCCAATCCCTACTAACTCACATTGATATCTATTGATGGGCATCTCCATAGCCCGTTGATACGCCTAGTTGATGTGATACTATCTCCTTCTTTTTGTCTTCTCCACAACCACCATATTCTATTCCACATATAGTGCTATGTCCATGGTTCACGCTCATGTATTGCATGAAAGTTGAAAAGGTTTGATAATACTAAAGTATGAAACAATTGCTTGAATGAAATCGGGGTTGTGCATGATTTGAATACTTTGTGTGATGAAGATGGAGCATAGCTAGACTATATGATTTTGTAGGGATAACTTTCTTTGGCCATGTTATTTTGAGAAGACATAATTGCCTTATTAGTATGCTTGAAGTATTATTTTTTTTATGTCAATATTAAACTCTTGTTTTGAATCTTATGGATCTGAACATTCATGCCACAATAAAGAAAATTACATGGATAAATATGTTAGGTAGCGTTCCACATCAAAAATTCTGTTTTTATCATTTATCTACTCGAGGACGAGCAGGAATTAAGCTTGGGGATGCTTGACACATCTCCAACGTATCTATAATTTTTGATTGCTCCATGCTATTATATTATCTGTTTTGGATGTTTTATATGCATTAATATGCTATTTTATATTATTTTTGGGACTACACTATTAACCTAGAGCCCAGTGCCAGTTTTTGTTTTTTCCTTGCTTTTGAGCTTCGCAGAATAGGAATACCAAACGGAGTCCAAACGGAATAAAACCTTCGCGATGATTTTTCTTGGACCAGAAGACACCTAGGAGACTTGGAGATTAAGTCAGAAGAGCCACGAGGCAGCGACAAGGGGGTAGGGCGCGCCCAGGGGGGTAGGGTGCGCCCCCTACCTTGTGGGCCCCTCGGTGACCCCCTGACCTAGATCTTCCCCTATATATTTTCATATATTTCCAAACCACCAGAGGCATCCACGAAAACAATTTTCCACCGCTGCAACCTTTTGTTCCTGTGAGATCCCATCTAGGGTCCTTTCCCGGCATCCTGTCAGAGGGGGATTCGATCACGAAGGGCTTTTACATCAACTCTATTGCCCTTCCGATGAAGCGTGAGTAGTTTACCTCAGACCTATGGGTCCATAGCTAGTAGCTAGATGGCTTCTTCTCTCTCGATGTTCTTGGAGACCTATCTGATGTAATCTTCTTTTGCAGTGTGTTTGTCAAGATACGATGAATTGTGGATTTATGATCAGCTTATCTATGGATATTATTTGAATCTTCTCTGAATTCTTATATGCATGATTTGGTATCTTTGTAGTTCTCTTTGAAATATCGGTTTAGTTTTTCCAACTAGAATGGTTTTTCTTGCAATGGGATAAGTGCTTAGCTTTGGGTTCAATTTTGTGGTGTCCTTTCCAGTGACAGTAGGGGCAGCAAGACACGTATTGTATTGTTGCCATAGAGGATAAAAATATGGGGTTTACATCATATTGCTTGAGTTTATTCCTCTACATCATGTCTTAGGTAATGCGTTACTCTGTTCTTCATGAACTTATTACTCTAGATGCAGGCCGGAGTCGGTCTACTTGACACATACGTGATGCCTATATTTCATAATCATTGCCTTGGATATCGTCATAACTTTGCGTTTTTCTATCAATTGCTCGACAGTAATTTGTTCACCCACCGTATTATTTGCCTTCATGAGAGAAGCCTCTAGTGAAACCTATGGCCCTCTGGTCTACTTTCCACCATATAAGTTTCTGATCAACTATTTTCCATCATATTAGTTTTCGATCTAGTATTTTGCAATCTTTTACTTTCAGATCTATAAAAATCCAAAAATATTTGATCTTGTGTTTATCTATCTCTATCATATCTCACTTTTGCAAGTGACCGTGAAGGGATTGAAAACCCCTTTATTGCGTTGGGTGCAAGTTGTTTGATTGTTTGTGTAGGTATTGGTCACTTCTGCATTGTCTCCTACTGGATTGATACCTTGGTTCTCTAACTAAGGGAAATACTTATCTCTACTTTGCTGAATCACCCTTTCCTCTTAAAGGGAAAACCAACGCAAGCTCAAGAAGTAGCAAATGCCCAGATCGAGAGGTATGAGACCTCTGATAAGTTCTATGCTTGCAACATGGAGGAGAACGGGTTGGTCAGTGAGCACATACTCAGGGTGTCTGAGTACTACAACCATCTGGCTGAGTTGGGAGTTGAGCTCCCGCCAGAGGCTATTACTGACAGAGTTCTTCAATCGTTACCACCTAGCTACAAGAGCTTTGTGTTGAACTGTAATATTCAAGGGATGAAAAATTCAGTCTCTGAGTTATTAACAATGCTAAAAGTCGCCGATTCAGACATCCAGAAGGAGCATCAAGTGTTGATTGTGAATAAAACCACTAGTTTCAAGAAGGCAAGGGATAGAAGGGAAACTTCAAGAAAGGTGGCAAAGCAGTTGCTCCTCCTGTGAAGAAACCCAAGGCTGGACCCAAGCCGGAGACTGAGTGCTTCTATTGCAAGGGAACTGGCCAATGGAAGTGGAACCGCCCCAAATATCTGGCCGACAAGAAGGGGGGCAACGTCAACTAAGGTATATATGATATACATGTTATTGGTGTGTACCTTACCAAGTCTCGTTGTAGTGCATGGGTATTTGATACTAGTCCGGTTGCTCACATTGCAACTCAAAGCAGGAACTACAAAATAGATGGAGGCTAGCGAAGGATGAAGTGACGATCCACATGGGAAATGGTTCCAAGGTTGATGTGATCGCCGCCGACATGCTCGCTCTTTGATTACCATCGGGATTAGTGATGAACCTGAATAATTGTTATTTATTGTCTGTGTTGAGCATGAACATTATATCTGGATCTTGTTTAATTTGAGACAGTTACTCATTTAAATCAGAGAATAATGGTTGTTCTATTTATATGGTTAATATCTTTTATGGCCATGCACCCATTGTGAGGGGTTTATACTTATTGAATCTCGATAGTGATGAAACACATGTTCACAACATTGATGCCAAAAGATATAGAATTGATAATGATAGTACCAATTTCTTGTGGCACTGCCGCTTAGGTCATATTGGTGTTAAGCACATGAAGAAACTCCATGCTGATGGGCTTTTGGAGTCACTTGATTTTGAATCACTTGACACATGCGAACCATGCCTTATGGGCAAGATGACCAAAACCCCATTTTCTAGAACAATGGAACGGGCATCTAACTTGTTGGAAATCATACATACTGATGTGTGCGGTTCGATGAGTGTTGACGCGCATGGTGAATATCGTTATTTTCTCACCTTCACCGATGACTTGAGTAGATATGGGTATGTTTACTCAATGAAGCATAAATCTGAAACATTTGAAAAGTTCAAGCAATTTAAGAGTGAAGTTGAGAATCATTGTAACAATAAGATCAAATTCCTATGATCTGATCGAGGGGGAGAGTATCTGAGTTATGAGTTTGGCAATCACTTAAGACAATGAGGAATTGTTTCACAGTTGACGCCACATGTAACACCACAGCGTAATGGTGTGTCCGAACATCGTAATCGTACCTTATTAGATATGATGCATTCTATGATGTCCCTTTCTGATCTGCCACTCTCGTTTTGGGGTTATGCAGTAGAGACAGCTACATTCACTTTAAATAGGGAACCATCTAAGTCCATAGAGATGACACCATATGAACTGTGGTTTTGGCAAGAAACCTAAGCTATCATTCTTTAAGGTTTGGGGCTGCGATGGTTATGTCAAAAGCTTCAGCTAGAAAAGCTCGAACCCAAAGCGGACAAACGCGTCTTCATAGGATACCCAAAGGAGACGATTGGGTATACCTTTTATCTCAGATCTGAGGTCAAAGTGTACGTCGCTAAGAACGTGTCCTTTCTCGAGAAAGAGTTTCTCTCGAAAGAATTGAGTGGGAGGAAGATAGAACTTGATGAGGTTGTTGAACCTTTACTTCAGCAGTGAGTAGTAGAGCACATAAAGATGTTTCTGTGACACCTACGCTAGTTGAAGAGGAAGATAATGATAGTGATCCTGAAGTTTTAGATCAAGTTACTGAAAGTGCAACTATCCTTGGGTGGTTTTGGTAATGATTAACAACATATAGCTCATTGAACTAACGCTATTTCAGGATGAATATTTCAGGAAAGTTCAATGATTGGCATAGCATGGATTAGGATTGTGGACCCCTCAAAATGCTAAGGACAGAGGATTGGCTCAAGCTCTAAAGCTCAAGACTCTACATTTTACTTTTAGTGACCCAAGATCACATTGAGTCCATAGGAAAAGCCAATACTATTAAAAGGGGATGAGGTGTTGCTTAATGGCTTGTGTCGGTGTCAAAACCGGCGGATCTCGGGTAGGGGGTCCCGATCTATGCGTCAAGGCTGATGGTAACAGGAAGCAAGGGACACAGATGTTTACCCAGGTTCGGGCCCTCTCGATGGAGGTAAAACCCTACTTCCTGCTTGATTAATATTGATGATATGGGTAGTACAAGAGTAGATCTACCACGAGATCGTAGAGGCTAAACCCTAAGAGCTAGCCTATGATGGTATGATTGTAATTGTGATCGGCCTTCTAAGGACCAACCCCTACGGTTTATATAGACATCAGAGAGGGCTAGGGTTTACATGGAGTCGGTTACAAGGAAGGAAACATAATATCCGGATCGCCAAGCTTGCCTTCCACGCAAAGGAGAGTCCCATCCGGACATGGGCCGAAGTCTTGAGTCTTGTATCTTCACGCTTCAATAGTCCGGACGTTGTACACAGTCCGGCTGTCCGGATACCCCCTAATCCAGGACTCCCTCAGTAGCCCCTGAACCAGGCTTCAATGATGATGAGTCCGGCGCGCAGTATTGTCTTCGGCATTGCAAGGCGGGTTCCTTCTCCGAATACTCCAAAGTAGTTAGTGAACACGTAGACCGTGTCCGGATCTGCAGGATGATCTTCACATGGTATAAATCTGATTTGCTGGCAATCTTCGTGTGTCGTGCCCTTGCATCATGGCCTGGTCCAACGCAAACCGACGTTTCCAACCCCACCTCGACTCATGTTACGAGGCGGTTTTATTGGCACGTCCCGTCGAGGCAGAGATCATGTTCCTCTTATTACGGGATTTTCCATCAATATGGGCGTGCGTGACCACATGACGGCTATTGGTATAACTCCGTGTGTTTTTAGATAAGCCTCAAACGGTCACACTGAGGACTCTTGATATTCACCTTCTTTATAAAGGGGCCGAGGCCTACGCCTCTTTTTCAACTTCATCGCACCTTCTCGCACCTCGAGTTCTAACACCCAAAACCTAAGCTCCAACCCCCGAAACCTCCAGTATGTCCGGATTGACCCTCAAGGCCAGTGGGTGGCCTCCTCGATTGAAGGGAAGGACATTGCAAAGCTTAGGGAGGTCGGATACCTGACCGCCGATGTCCAGCACATGCTTCCTGCTCCAGGGCAGGCCATCCCTACGCCGGAGCCCAATGAGTGTGTCATTTTCGTCCCAAACTTCCTCTGCGGTTTGGGTTTCACTCTCGATCCCTTAGTGAGGGGGCTCATGTTCTATTATGGGTAGGATTTTCATGATCTAGCTCCAGATGCTATCCTCCATATCTCGTCGTTCATTATCGTGTGCGAGGCTTTTCTCCACGTCACGCCACACTTAGGCTTATGGCTCAAGACCTTCAATGTGAAGCCGAAGATGATCGAGGGGCTACATGTGGAGTGCGGAGGTGACGTAATAAGCAGAACCACCGATGCCCCATGGCCATAGGGTTCTTTCCCAGAAGTATCTGATGTATGGCAACAGAGGTGGTTTTATGTCATGGCTCCCAGAGGCACAAAGTGGGTGGCTGCCCCCGAGTTTTGCTCGGGACCTCCGTCACAGTTGGTGTCTTGGACAGACGTACGACGGAATTGGGGGCCCGCTGGTGATGTACCGGTACTATAGAATCACATCCGGGAGCTTCTTGAGAGGGACATTAACCTTGTCAGCATAATGCAAGTGATGTTAATCCGACGGATGTTGCCGTGCCAACACCGGCCTCTCTGGATGTGGGAGTTCAATCCGGAGGGTTCACGGACTGTCAAGCACTTCTTCGGCTTGAAGCTTGAAGAGATGTGCAAATTATTCTTCGGACGGAAAGTAGTGTGTCCGGACACCATCGAGGATGCGGGCCTAAGCTGCAATCGCTTAGATACTCAAGTAAGTAACCTTGATACCGGACACCCTGTTTTGTATTTGTCATGATTGTTTATTCTGAAAATCATCCGCGCCCAGGAATGGCTCGTCAAGGCGGAGAGAATCAGGTGTCCGACGCCACTTCCCGAAGGCTCGCCTGCCCCTACCATGGCCAAGATGCTCGACTGGGTACTCAGCAGAATGCCCTCGGGGAAAGACAAGGGGAGGAACAAAGAAACCGAACCCCACATGCTACGCATCCGAACCGGGGGAATTGTTACCTCCCCCAAGGAAGATAGTCGGGGAGGGGAGGCTAAGGCCTCCTCCCCGTCGCAGGAAGAAGAGGGCCGCCTCCGAAGATTTGGAAGCGGAGATGCCCAAATTAGGGAAAAAGACATCCCCAGGGGGCCTTGGCCTGACTGGCACACTCACCACACCATGCCCTCCAACGGGCCAGCCCTCCACCGAGCTGTAAGTTAATCTACAACCTGAAGGTACTATGTTTCTCCTAGATTGATAACCATGATTCAATTTTTTGCAGTCCGACCAGCAGCTCCTCTCAACAGGGTTCGTCTTCGGGGGACCTTCCTCCGGAGATGATGGAGAGCGAGACCCTACCCCCTTCTCCGACTCATGAAGCGGGCGACACCGAGGTGTCGTCACGGAGGAGTCCGGATCTGCCGAAGCCGAAGGCCAATACGTCAGCCGCCCTGAGTCCGGATGTACTGACGGGCTTACTGGAGCGAGCTGCGCTCTCGGAGGTGCACCGCTCACTAATGAGTGCGGTGCTCAAGAAGATTTCATCCGCTACAAGCAGTTTGAATGAAGCATTCACAAGCCTGCTCAGAGGCTTTGCGGTACGTAATGAAGAATGCACTATTTCTTTGGCTGTGAGGCACGCGGTAGGTGTTCTCCATGTAGATAGTAGCCCCTGAGACTCTGGTTGCCCGCCCTAGGTGGCAAACGGGGGATCATAAACCAAAGATTTATGTTGTAAATATATGCAGGTACCTGTGGGTCCGGCCGCCGGTCCGGCCGTTGAAGTTGCCGAACTAACGAGGCAAATTGGGTCGATTGATGCCGATATCACGCTAGTGGATGAGCGGCTGGATAAATCAAAAGGTATGTGCCCTGTCTTCCATTGCATAGGAAAATATTAAGGTGGCACGTATTAATGTAATATGTTCGGACTGCAGATGGTGCTGCTGCCGTGGAGGCCCTGAGGGCGGAACTTGCTCTAGCCAAGGAACAAGCTCAGGTGAGCAATGTGGCTGCCCTAAAGGCGGTCAAGGAATTGAGAGCCGAACAGGCTGCTCATCGCCGAAGCGAGGAAAAGATAGCCGAAATGGCTCTTGAGTTAAAAAATGCCGCTGACCGGTATGAGCTCCTGAAAAAGGAGCATGAGGATAAATTGGCTGACCTGAGCAAGGCACTTAATGCCACCAAGGAAATACGGACCGAGCTCAGGGGTGCACGGGAGGAGCTTCAACAGGCCGGTAAAATCGCGGCTGGGGGCTCCTATTTGCTGCGGACGAAGTTCTTCGATCGGAAGTACGTTCCCCTGGATGGATGCTGGAGTTCGACGGACGCATACGAGGACCTGGCGAAGAGTACAGCTGATGCTGTGGAGTTATTCAAAGATCAGGATGAGAAGGAAGTGGAGAAGCTTTTCTGGTCGCAGTTCAATGCCCCACTTGCCCGCTGTCGTTAAGTGATAAGATAGCTGCTGTAGTGGAGCTCCACATGCTGTCCAGGCTTGCAATGCGCTCTGTAATGGACCATCTTTGGCCGAAGGGGCCTTAGCCGGACAATTACTTTGGTTTGGTGCAATAGTTCCTTGGGGCCGTGCCTCGGATCGATGTCATGAGGAGGTCGGCATGCATAGAGGGTGCGCGGATGGCCCTTGCCCGCATTAAAGTGTATTGGACGGATATGGATACCACTATTATAGCATCTCAGGATCTGGTGGGGGGCCAATATCCAGCCTGGCACTACTTGGCGCATGTCACAGAGGGTGCCCGCCTGATAGAGGCGAAGTGCCCGAAGAATCTCCTATTTGGGTGATGATTCAAATGATTGTAAAAACAATGTTTATTTTGATTATAAGGCTATATTTATAGTGTTTGTCTGAAAATATGATTGTGTCCCTTGTGCGGCCGTATATATATATATATATATATATATATATATATATATATATATATATATATATATATATATATATATATATATATATATATTTGTAATCCAAAAGTTAGCAGTCGTTGGCTTCAGCCCCCACGCATACAATGCGGGGGTGTTTGCGAAAAAATGTGCTTAATCACTCTTTATCCAACGTCTTGGTCCATTAAGGAGGTGATCGCACGTCGAACTAGGCAACCGGACTATATAGTTGTAACACTTTCGCTTAGACGCGGGATTCTAACGTTGGGGCTACTATGTAGCCCCTGGTACCTTCGCGTGCATCCGAATACGGGCGCGCACATACCTGGCCGGGAAATGGCCCTTCATTAATGCAGAGGAATCCTAGAGATTACGGTGAGTCGTCGAGTGGTTGACCAGTCTCTCGCTGTATCATGACAGTCAGTTTTCGACTTTCTCTACTGAGGTGCTCATCCGGAATAACCAGGGCACAATCGCAGTAGTTCTCCTTTGGCCACCTTAGCCGATAATAACGGAACGTAAGGCGGCAAACCCAGGAGCCGGGCAAACCCAACATTTGACCAAATACATGATTCGGAGTTGATGCATATAAGGCCAAACTCGTGACGCCGAACACTCCCAAAGGTATTCGGACTTTATAACAGATGATGGGCTCAAGAATGCCCATTCATTATAAACCCTGTGTTTCCAGGTACGTGCGTAAATCTGTCGTGGCGAAATGCCAAAAACGGCAGTATCCTCTGTTGGTATGGAACCCATGGGATGGTTAAACAACAAGAGGCAATAGAAAAGGTTTACACAGGGGCTTAATCTAAAAAGAAACCTGTTGAACGGGGCCCTGCTGCACGTCTGCGCCTTTGTCTCTGTTGTGCCGCATCCTGGAAGGGTATCGTGCGAACGTTGTCTGCGGAAAAGGGAAACTCATAGAAGAGTGCAACGTAAGTATGCGATAGATAGTAAAAATGTAAGATGTTGGCCTACCAATAAGGGTGAGCTAAGTGTGGGGCTTTATTATTAGCCCCTGGTATCCACTATAGGATTACATATACGGTGCCCTGGTTTGATATGGGCTGCCAGACTCATCCAACCGTGTCTGTGGTCTTTACGACCCGTCATGTTTTTGTTAGAGGCCGCTTATAGTCCGGCCGCTAGGGTCGTCGCGTGTTCCTCCACGTGCGAAGAGCGCTCTGTTATTCCGCTAATGGTGATGACGCCACGTGGACCGGGCATCTTGAGTGTGAGGTAGCCATAATGCGGCAATGCATTGAAGCGGGCGAAGGCCGTTCTTCCAAGCAATGCTTGATAGCTGCTTTGGAAGGGTGCGATGATGAAGAGTAGTTCTTCGCTTCTGGAGTTGCCTGGAGAGCCAAATGTTACCTCCAGTATGACGGAGCCCCTGCTGTAGGCTTCAACGCCTGGTATCACCCCTTCAAAGGTGGTGTTAATCTTGCTGATTCTTGATGGGTCTATCCCCATCCTAGAGACAGTGTCCTCATATATTAAATTGAGACCGCTGCCATCGTCCATGAGGATGTGGGTGAGATGGTATCCGTCGATTACTGGGTCAAGCACCAAGGCATCCGATCCTTCGCGCCGAATACTAGTTCGGCCATCCAGGTGATCGAAGGTGATCGGATAAGACATCCAGTAGTTAGGCGTGGGTACGACGTTCTCTCTATCGCACGCGTCTTTATGGGCGCGTTCGTGCCTTCTCGAGGATGTGTAAGTCGCGTGGATCATATTCACCGTTTTAACCTCTGGCGGGAATTTTTTCTGTCCCCCAGTGTTCGGCGGGCGAGGTTCATCCTCGTCTTCACTTGGTGTTTCCCTTCCCTTGTGTTCGGCGTTTAGTTTGCCGGCCTGCTTGAAGACCCAGCACTCTCTATGTGTGTGGTTCGCAGGTTTGTCGAGGCTACCATGAATTTGGCACAGTCTGTCCAGAACTCTGTTCAGACCGGACGGTCCCTCTTTGCTGCCTTTAGATGGCTTATTTTGCTGGTTAGGTCGAGAGCCCCTGAATCCGGCATTAACCGTTTTGTTATCCGGGCTCTCTTCCTTGTTTTGGCGTTTGTTTTTATTACACCGTGGTTTCTCGTTGCCATCCCTTATTTCGGACGTGCTGGGGTCGCTGGTGCCTTTACGGGCTAGCCAGCTATCTTCACTCGCGCAAAAGCGGGTCATAAGGCTTGTTAGGGCTGCCATTGTCCTTGGCTTTTCTTGGCCGAGGTGTCTGGCGAGCCACTCATCACGGATGCTGTGTTTGAATGCCGCTAGGGCTTCGGCATCCAGACAAATAGTGAGGAATCTGTTCCAAAGCTTTCGGGCGGACTCTCCGGGCTGTTGGATTATATGACTTAAATCGTCAGCATCCGGAGGCCGGACATAAGTCCCTTGAAAATTGGCCCTGAAAGCGTCCTCAAGTTCCTCCCAACTCCCGATTGAATTTTCGGGGAGGCTTTTCAACCAGTGTCTAGCTGGTCCCTTTAGTTTGAGGGGAAGGTATTTGATGGCGTGGAGGTCATCCCCGTGAGCCATATGTATATGTAGGATAAAGTCCCCAATCCAGACCCGTGGGTCTGTCGTTCTGTCGTATGCCTCTATGTTCACAGGTTTAAAGCCCTGTGGGAATTCGTGGTCCAGTACTTCATCAGTAAAGCACATGGGGTGAGCAGCCCCTCTGTATCTGGACGCACTATGGCATGCTGTCGGCTGTTGTTGTGTCTGGTGTTTATTCCGAACTGGTATTTGGTTGTCATAATTGTTTTGACGACCACAGTCCCCCGCCGGGGTGTGTCCTTTAGATCCGTAGATGGACCTAGCTACACCAGCTTTCTTATCCAGGTGCTCACGTAAATCGTGCACGTCTTCGGTAGTTGCTTTGTTGCGGTTATGAAGTGGTACGCCTGGTCTCCTGGTCGTGTTACTCTTTGGTGGAATGGCCTCGTCGTCGAATTCTGGCAGTAGCTTGCGTTTTGGGTAGCTCTTTGTATGGCGATCGTTGCCATATCTTTCTTCAGTGTCTAGCACTTTGTTCCATCTGTGATTGAGCGTTTCCTGTGCGGCTTTAAGCCGTTACTTCTGCCTCTTCAGACTTCTTGTTGTGGCCATAAGCTTTCTATGGAGGTTCTCTCATTCCATGCGTTCTTCCGGAATGATGAATGCGTCATCATCCGGATTGTCTTCTTTTCCTGGGCCGGTTTGATGAACTCATCCCTCTGGATCATTGTCTTCGGGCGTATGCTCCGAACTGTGTTCGGCGTGACCTGGTTCGTCCTGCTCCATCGCTGGTTCTGTTTGGTCGTTGTTGCCTTCGGGATTGACCGGAGTATCCATCCTTCTGGCGCTCTTGCTGATATTTTTACTGTTGCTAGATTTGGAACGACGTCTGCGCCGTCGCTTTGGTTTTTCCCCAGGGGTTTTATCTTCCGTATTGTCACCGTCGTCTTCCTTGGGCGTATCCACCATGTATATGTCATGTGAAGAGGCGGGAATCCGGTACCCCATAGATTCTGAGTCTTCTCCTGCATCGTCGTCCATGCCGTCGATGCCTTCGGAGTCGAAGTCAAGCGCGTCGGTTAAATCATCAACCGTGGCAATGAAGTGGGTGGTGGGTGGGTAACGAATTCCGTCGTCGCCTGCTTCCCACTCAAGCTGGACATAGTTCGGCCCGGAGTCTCCTGACAAAGAGAGAGACTTCAATAAGTTCAGCATGTCGCCAAAGGGCGAGTGCTGAAAGACGTCCGCCGCGGTGAACTCCATCACTGGAGCCCAACCAGGCTAGGCGGGCTCGGGGACGCGCA
Organism: Triticum aestivum; assembly: GCF_018294505.1. Classification (NCBI taxonomy): domain Eukaryota; kingdom Viridiplantae; phylum Streptophyta; class Magnoliopsida; order Poales; family Poaceae; genus Triticum; species Triticum aestivum. Next base: position 268,884,771 of record NC_057807.1, on the reverse strand, counting down.
GACTGGAACCTACAAACGGATATGAATCTGGGGGTCCGGAGTCACAGGCTCCCTCAGAAGTGAGGCCTGTGTTCGGCTCCATCGCCGATGAGGGTACGGCCTGCGGGGCGGGGTCCAGCCCTCCGTCCTGAGGCAATGCAACCTGCCCCGGATTTAGATCCGAGGCTTCTGCCTGGGTGATATCCCGAGCATCGTCTGACAGCCGGTCTAAGCCGTGCTCATCATGACTGTTCAGTGCTCCTGGTGCTAGCCCGAATCCGTCGAAGAGCAAGTCTCCGCGAATATCCACCATGTAGTTCAAGTTTTCCGAACCTAACCTGGTGGCCGGGGGCATAGCTATCGATCTGCTCCAGGTGGCCAAGCGAAATGGCCCGCAGTGCGAAGCCGCCAAACACGAAGATATGTCCGGGGAGGAAAGTCTCGCTCTGGATAGCGTCGCTGATGATGATTGAAGGAGCCATCGAGCCCGACAGCGACAACACAGAGGAACTCTCAATGAAAGCACTAATGTCGGTGTCAAAACCGGCGGATCTTGGGTAGGGGGTCCCGATCTGTGCATCAAGGCTGATGGTAACAGGAAGCAAGGGACACAGATGTTTACCCAGGTTCAGGCCCTCTCGATGGAGGTAAAACCCTACTTCCTTCTTGATTAATATTGATGATATGGGTAGTAAAAGAGTAGATCTACCACGAGATCGTAGAGGCTAAACCCTAAGAGCTAGCCTATGATGGTATGATTGTAATTGTGATCCGCCTTCTAAGGACCAACCCCTCCGGTTTATATAGACACTGGAGAGGGCTAGGGTTTACATGGAGTTGGTTACAAGGAAGGAAACATAATATCCGGATCGCCAAGCTTGCCTTCCACGCAAAGGAGAGTCCCATCCGGACACAGGCCGAAGTCTTGAGTCTTGTATCTTCACACTTCAATAGTCGGGACGTTGTACACAGTCCGGCTGTCCGGGTACCCCCTAATCCAGGACTCCCTCAGCTTGCTTGCTCAAAATGCTTAGTGATATATATATGCTCCAAAAACCCTCAACCACTTTCTCATATCCAGATATGTCCCAAACAAAAAGTCAAACTCGGCCCCACCGATTTGATCCATCCGGCGCCACCGAGTTCATTTGACATAGCCACTACCAGAAACCCTAATCACTTCGGTCTGATAGGGATCTCGGTCTCACCGAGATGGGATTGCAAACTCTCTGTTTCCCTTCATAAAGTTTCAGTCTAATTGAGATGAGCGATCGATCCCACCGAGTTCGCAATGCACACTCTCTGTTTCCCCTTCATAACGTTCCGGCCTCACTGAGATGAGTGAATTGGTCCCACCAAGTTTGCCTGACCAACTCTCTGGTTAGCTTATTACCAAAGTCGGTCACACCAAATTTGTGTTATCAGTCTCACCGAGATTACGTTATGCCCAAACCCTAAAGAAATTGGTCCCATCGAGTTGACATGTTGGTCCCACCGAAATGCCTAACGGTCACATTATGAACTAAATCGGTCTGACCGAGTTTTCTGATTCGGTCCCACCGAGTTTGGTAAATTGTGTGTAACGGTTAGATTTTGTGTGGAGGCTATATATACCCCTCCACCCTTTCTTCATTCGTAGGAAAGCCATCAGAACGTGCCTACACTTCCAGCATTCATTTTCTGAGAGAGAACCACCTACTCATGTGTTGAGGTCAAGATATTCCATTCCAACCACATAAATTTTGACCTCTAGATTCCCAAGTTGATTTCCACTCAAATCATCTTTCCACCAAATCCAATCCTATGAGACAGAGTTGAGTGTTGGGGAGACTATCATTTGAAGCACAAGAGCAAGGAGTTCATCATCAACACACCATCTATTACCTTTTGGAGGGGGGTGTCTCCTAGATTGTTAGGTGTCACTTGGGAGCCTATGTCAAGATTGTGGAGTTGAACCAAGGAGTTTGTATGGGCAGGGAGATCGCCTACTTCATGAAGATCTACCCTAGTGAGGCAAGTCCTTCGTGGGCGATGGCCATGGTGGGATGGACAAGCTTGCTTCTTCGTGGACCCTTCGTGGGTGGAGACCTCCATGGACTCGCGCAGCCGTTACCCTTCGTGGGTTGAAGTCTCCATCAACATGGATGTACAATAGCACCACCTATCGGAACCACGCCAAAAATATCCGTGTCAACATTGCATTTGCTCCCTCCAAACTCCTCGCTTTACCTTCATATGCAATGATTTACATTCTGCAGCTATACTCTTAGAATTGCATGTGTAGGTTGATTGCTTGACTTGTGTAACGTTGCTAAAATCTGCCAAGACTTAAAATTAGGAAAAGGCTAGATTTTTGTTTGGTCAACTAGTCTAATAACCCCCCCTCTAGACATACTTTCGATCCTACAAGTGGTATCAGAGCTACGGTCTCCATTGGCCTTGATTTCCATAGCTTTTGGTGATCATAGCCTTGGTTTCACAACCTAGGAGAGTATGGCATCTAGAGAGGGAAATTACCACCGTAGAGGTCCTTACTTTGATGGTACTAATTTTGCTAGTTGGAAGCATAAGATGAAAATGCATATTCTTGGACATAACCCGCCATTTGGGCTATTGTGTGTATTGGCTTCCAAGGTGAATTATTCGATGGGAGAGAACCGAACCGTGAAGCTACCGCGGAAGAGTTGAAGATGCTGCAATACAACGTTCAAGCTTGTGATATTCTCTTTAACGGATTGTGCCCCTTAGAATCAGCCGTCTTGAGAATGAAAAGGGAATTTGGGATACTTTGATTGATATGCATGAATGTACTAACTCCGTCAAGGAATCCAAATTGGATGTGCTTCAAAGTCAGCTTGACAAGTTCAAAATGAAGGATAGTGAAGGTGTCGCTGAAATGTACTCTAGGCTTGCTCTCATCACAAATGAGATTGTCGGCTTAGGAAGTAAAGAGATGACCGATTGATTCATCATAAAGAAGATCCTAAGAGCCTTGGATGGAAAATATGATACCGTGTGCACATTGATCCAAATGATGCCCAATTACAAAGATCTCAGGCCAACAGAAGTCATTCAAAGAATTGTTGCTCATGAGATGTCAATCAAGGATAAAGAAGAGCTTCACAACAAGTCAAGTGGTGCTTACAAAGCCTCATGTGATGCTCCTACATCATCAAGTGAGAAACAAACCTTCAATGAAGAATTGAGCCTAATGGTGAAGAACTTCAACAAGTTCTACAAGATTTGAAGCAAGGAAAGAAGTTCCAAGTCAAGGTCATCCAATGACAAAAGATCTTCAAGTCGTGAATGTAATTGCTACAATTGTGGAAGACAGGGACACTACTCCAATGAGTGTATGGCTCCCTACAAAAGAAGAGAATATTCACCTAAAAGAAGAAGTAGAAGAGAAGAATCACCACCATGAGAGAGAAGGAGTAGAGATGATTGTTATGAACGAAGAGCCTCCCGGAGAAGCAAGGATTCGGAAAGGAAGGACAAATCATCAAAGATCTACACAAGGCGAAGACATCAAGCTCACGTTGGTGAATGGGTATCCGGCTCCGATTCCGACCATCACTCCGAAAGAAGTTATCACTCTGACTCCGAATATACTCAAGATGAAGGTGTTGCCGGTCTAGCACTTGTGTCAACCAACTCCTATGACATATTTGACTCACGAAATCAAGGAATTGGAAGATGCTTCATGGCTAAAGTCCCAAAGGTATCACACCCCGAGTATGACTTGCTAGGTGATGATGATTTACTTGTTGACAACTCTAGTTATGAAAACTATGATGAACTTGCTATTAATCATGCTAATAAAGATAAAATGAATGACAATGATAAGAAGGAGATTGTGTGTCTAACTAAAGAACTAAATACTATTAAGTTAGCTCCTGAAACTACCTTGGAAGATCATTGAGAACTTTTAAAGACTCATGAGAAGTTACACTTTGAAAAGCTCAACCTAGAGCAAGAGCATGAGTTTTTAAAGTCAATCAATGATGATCTTCGGAAGAAAAGTTCTTCTTACATTGCCAAACATTTACTCTTGTCTACCTACATGCCACAAGTAAAATCTAGCAACAAAAGCAAGAAAGATTCTTCTTCTAGTAGTAACAATAATCATGCTAAATCCAATGTTGTTGCTTGTAGTAGTTCTCTTGATTCCACTAATGATTCTCTTGGCCAAGTTACACTTGAGCAAGAAAATAGCTTATTGAAGGGAATTATAGAGAAAGGTGTTTACAAGAGCCTTGCCGAAAGTAAGCAATTTGAGGAAATTGTACGCAAGCAAGGAAGGCATCGGAAGAATCAAGGTGTTTGTTTTGAACGAAAGTTCAATGCCAATGGAGTTGAGTGGGAAGAAGATCAATACCCCAAGACGAAGTTTGTTCCTCAACAAGAGAAGTATGATCCTACCTCTTTTCAAGGGACTCAAGCTCAAGATGATCTTCCACCACAATACCATAAGCAAAAAGGCAAGGACAAGTTTCAAAACGAGATTGATGCATTTGAAGAAGCTCCCAAGGCCTTGGTCAAGTGGGTTCCCAAGACTACATCAACTCCTACTTCATCAAGTACGACTAAAACCCCAAGGATTCCCATCAAGATGATGTGGATCCCGAAGAGAACTAGAGAGTACTTGAGGGTGACTCCGCCAGTACACTTCACTCATATCATTTTGGCAAGAACAAGTGCAAACAACTTCCATATCTTGCACTAGTTCAAGGAGTCACAAACCCTCTTGTTGGTAAGACAAGGGACAGGGTAACCTAATGCTTTCGTGGACATCATATTGTGTGTACATCATTCTATGTCCATGGATATCCTTGTTTGTTCCTTGTGGGACTAACCCGCGTAGGTATTGAAAGTGCAGCTCACTCCAATGGATTGCTCCGAATGATCTACATCAACATTGAGCATCCACATCTTCAACATCTACATGAAGTCATCATCGACAAAACCCAAGGTTAGTTCATCCCTCTTAGGGGGGATATCACATCTAGTGGGAGCTTTACTCTAAGAATTGAACTAAAGCAACTCTAACTGTGTGAACACAACAATGCTTTATTTAAAAGTGGTAACCCCACTTGTGCTTAAACGATGAGTATGACCTATGATCAAATGTTCTCATTTGACTCGTAAGTCAATATACTCTTATATAGATGACCTAGTCATCGCAAATTGCTTGATAGATGCTAGAGTGTTTGTGCATGCTTTGCCACATATTTCATTTGCCATTTTATTGTTTGAACATGTTGGTTGCATATTTTACTGATTCGAGGACATCCACTTGTTACTTTGATTGTTTGGCTCTTTATCTTTTGCCAAGTGGATGGACAAGAATGCCTGAGAACCTCCTCTAGCTATCTATGCTTTTCTCGTCTCAAACTCTAGTCGTGCTACATCACAAAGTTTGATCAAGTCAGATTCGAACCACTCTATGTGAGGAACACTCGGAGTCCCAGATTCTTCATAGACTTAAACTTCCAAAACCTCTTTGTGCATTTCGGTATGACCGAGTCATCCATTTCGGTCACACCGAGTTCACTAAGTTTTTTTTCACGAATAACGACTGTGGGAGAGGCTCCCACTATCTTTTGTATTACTCACACGGGAACAGTTACATTAGTGTTACAGGTGGGTTTTTAGTGCCCCCTCGGCCAATCTCTAGAGAGACAGAAGAATAGGATAAGATTTACAAGCTTTACAAGTTTTGTAAGTAGTCAGTCAGGAAGGGGTGGAGGCCCTCTCTACAGTTGCACACCTGGAGGCCCAAAAGGATTTTGAACCTAGCCAGTCATGATTCTAAAGAGTGAGGGATTCCTCTGAAGTAAACATTGTTTCTCTCTTTCCACAAACTCCAAGCTGCCATCAGGAAGATGTCCATAAACAAGGGTTGGCGCCACCCATCTCTGCCTCCATGTAACAAAGAGACTCTGTCCCCCAGAGTTGGCCAAAGCATGCCAACTTTAGCCCAGCAACGCTGGCTGAATGGGCAGGTAAAGAAGAGATGTTCAATCGTCTCCTCTGGGGTTTTTTGGCATAGTATGCAGGTATAGACATTGCCAGCAACGACGTATGTCGGGTGGTAGGTGCAACATATGCCAACGGATGGCTTATCATTGTGGGAGCTAGTAAGACATCACCGTTGCCTGGAAACGGGATAAGGTGAAGACATGCAATCTTACCCAGCTTCGGGGCTCTCCGTGGAGATAACACCCCTACTGCTGCTCTGCGGGGTCTCCGCATGATCACTAGATCAACAAGTGGCTACAAGATGCTCCTTGAGCTGTTCGGTGGGAGGAGGAAGAAGCGCAAGGCTAGCTCTCTTCTCTCCCTATGGCAGTGTCTAGAACTATATGAGATCAACCCTTTGCATGGGTGTCCCGGGGGGTTTATATAGGCCTACGCCCTGGGGGTACAATGGTAATCCGGCCTGGGCACGGGCCCAGGCCGTCAGTGTCTGTGACCGCCACCTTCTCCGCCGGCTTCGGGGGCCCACCGACTGGTAGGTCCCGCCGGCGGTCGGCTCGATGGTCGACAGGCCGACCCACCACCAGAGGGTCTTGTCGGGGGGCTGGTTACTGTTGCCTCGCCTCTGATGATGAGGGCTTCGCCGTGGTAAGTGTGGCTACAGTGCCACCACCTAGCGGGTTCCCACTGTAGCCTTACCACGTCTTATCCGCTTAATGGTACGCGCGCCCCGAGGGGGAGCAAGCCGGCTACTGGAAGCCGGCCCGGCCTTGGGCCGGCTGGGGGAGGCCAGGCCGCCTTCGGATATCTCTCTGACCGAAGGGGCCCGCCGCCCGCGGGCCGTATTAGCGACCGGTCGTGGATGGCGTCATGACTCTCATGGCAACAGTGCCACGCCGGATGGGGGATGGCTGCCCCGTACGGCGTACTGTAGCCATGCATTCTCCGGGATTCGGGGGTGGCAGGGATTACTGTAGCCATGCCCTGTCCCATCGCCGTTATGGGTGATGGTCTTTGGAGGCGGCGTTCGGCTGCTTGCTTCTTGGAGTCGGCCCTTCGCGGGCCGCCTTCTGGGAGTCGGTCCTTCGCGGGCCGCCTTCTGGGAGTCGGTCCTTTATGGGCCGTCTTCCTGGAGTCGGTCCTTCATGGGCCGGTTTCTTGGAGTCGGCCCAATCGTGGCGGCCTCCAAGGGTTGTTTCTTGGCTGGGCCGCCTTCGTTCAGCCGGCCTAGGTGACAGCCGGCCGGAGGAAGGCGACCCCGTGTCTTAGGTGCTTCAAGGTCCGATCGGCCTGTTGTTTTTTCTGAGGGCCAAAGGGAGCCAGTTAGGCTACCCGTGGTCATTTACTCCGACAGTAGTCCCCGAAGCTGGTTGGGCTTCGCGGCTAAAGAGGGAATTGTGAAGCTCGGCCAGCTTCCTATCCCGAGGAGCCGGCTTCTAGGAGCCGGCCTTCCTTGCGTGCCTTCTCAGCGAAGCATTCTCAAATTCGAAGGCAAGAACCAGCGGGCACGCAAACCGAACAGCAGGCTGACCGCCCGCCTTCTGCGCGCCATGTGGCACCCTTCAGCTGGCAGGGCCTGCCAGCCCACGCGCGTGACGGGATGCCGTCGCAGGCCGGGGCCCGCCACTCCCGCGCCTCGGCCCGCGCGCGGATCTTTTGTGGCCCGAACCGACCGCACGCCTTATGGCGACAGTTCCCACTCGCCATCAAGGTGTGATAACCGCGGGGCGTGGGGGAGTGGGCGCAGTTAATCCCACGCCCCTCCCGAGCCTTGCCTCCTCGGCTTCGCCGCGCGAGGCTATAAGTAGGAGCGGGGAGGGGGAGCAACAGTAGTTCGCACGCTCGCCCTCGCCCTGCCTCCTTCTTCCGCCTCGCCGCAGCAGTTCCTCGTCATGCCCCTGCCTCGACATCCTCTTCCTCTCAGCGTGCCGCAGGCTTGCTGCCTCCGCGCTGGGCGCTTCTCGCCGCCACGCTCGCCGTCATGGCTCCGACGTCGAGTTCTTGGGATGGCTCCACCATCCGCGACGACCACATCGAGTTCCTCCGCAAGACGCGGAGGCTGCCGAGCGAAGACCTCGTGCACGTCCGCCTTGCGCTGGCGAGGGAGATCTCGCTGGCGCCGGAGGAAGGCGAGCGAGTGATCTTCTACTTGCATTGCATGCGCGGCGTCGGCCTCCCCGCCAGTGGCTTCTTCCGCGCCTTTCTGGAATTCTACCGGCTCTAGCCGCACCACCTCACCCCCAACACGGTGGTGCTGCTGTCGGCCTTTGTTTCTTTGTGCGAAGGCTTCCTCGGCGTCCTCCCCACCATCGAGCTCTGGGGGGAGTTCTTTCAATCCAAGCTCGGCATGGTCACGGCCGGCGTGCCGGCTCCCTGCGGCGCCTTCATCGCCATGAGGAGGTCCACCACCGACAACCCCTTCACCTCAATCGCGCGGATCCATTCGGTGAAGCTCTGGCAACGGTCTTACTTCTATGTAAAGAATGGCCCGCCGGCTGAGAGGCCGGCTACGTGGTCTTACCAGGCCAGATTGCTGACGCCGGCTGGAGCCGGAGCTGTCGCCCGACTTCGGGTGCTCATCCAGTCGGACCGCCTCACCGGGCCCGACTTGATTGCCGCCTTCGTCTAGCGCCGGGTCCTTCCGCTCCAAGGCCGGCCCCATCTGATCTGTCAGATGAGCGGCCGCTTCGACCCAAGCCGGCTCAGCACCAGGGAGATGCCTCATGACGAGGTGTCTTATATGGTGAATTACATCGCCAACTGCAAGCTCAAACCGGATTGGCAGTATAGCATGGCTCCATTCTCTCGCGCCAATCCACCACCAATGGTAAGTTTTCTTTCTTTATTTGTCGCTGAATCCTTCTTCCCGGCCGACTCCTGACCAGTCGGTCTGCTCTTGATCAGAACCCCCTTCTTCACTCTCCGGCCGGGACCACGGGGTCGGAGCACGAGTTCGCCCCCGACCGCGCGGCGGACGATCCTGATGATGCCGACGTGGGAGCGGTCGCCCTAGACGAGGACGCCGCGAGGGGCGGCGGTGAGGCAGGCGGCTCTGGCTTCACCGCCAGCTTTGAAGATTGGCCCGACGATGACGAAGCCGACCCTGCCCTGCGCCGTCAGCCGGCGTCCGACTCCCAAGGCGCCAGCCCATCCGGCGGGCCGGCCGCATGAGGCGGTGTACTGAAGCGTCGGGCGGCACTGGCTCCCTTCGGCGGCCGACCGAAGAGGCCTAAGTTGCCCACAGCGGCAACTAAACGGGACGAGGCAGCCGCAAAGGTGGCCCGCTTCCGCAAAGTGGTGAAGCAGCCGCATGCGGTCTCGGCGTAAGTCCCAGTCTATACGCAACTTCCTCTCTTTTCTTCATTTGAAGTTCTTCTAAGTCTGGTCTTCCGTTTGTCAATCAGGGCTCCGCTCACCCTTGAGCGAACTACCACCGCCTCCATAGTCGGCGGGGCGGGAGGGTCTGCGGGCTCCCACCGCATAGACCCCCGCGCCGAGCTTCAGGCGGCGACGGAGCGGAATGCGCGGGAAGCGCGGGATGAGTGGGAGGCGGAAGAAAGAAGGGCAGTCGCCGCCGAGCCGGCCCTAGAGACGACGGCGGAGTCGGCCGAGGCGCAGGCTGACGCGGCGGCCAGGGCCCAGGCGGAGGCCGAGGCCACGGAGAAGACGGCGGAGGCCCCGCGAGGGCAGCCTCCGCAGCTCGTCATCCCCCTCCGTTCCGCGCCCCCAGACGTCCCGCAGCCCCCGCCGGAGGAGATTAGCCGCGACCCATAGATGGCGAAGAGGGAGGAGGGCGACGTGATCGTCCTGGAGGGAGGAGTGGTGCCGCCTCCGTCGGCCAGGACCAGCCAAGGCGGCCAGCCCGAGGTGCCGCCTGAGTAGCCGACTGCGCAGGCGGATCTTGTGGTCCTGTCGCCGGCTCGCCGGCGTGCAGCGAGGGCGGCTTCGGAGCTGGATCCGCAGAGGGTGGCCGCCTCCAGCTCGCTGTCACATGAGATGGAGTCGGCCACCGCTAACTCGCCAGGGTGGACGCAGGGCGGCGGGATAGCCGCGCTGAACTTGGCGGCGCAAGACGTCCGCAGCCGGCTTTAGGCCCAAGCCACCGTGCTGCAACAATGTACCCGAGAATTTCTCGCGACGCGGGCGGTCGTTCGGGTGAGTTCTTCTGTTCTCGACTTCTATCTGTGGGGGCGTGTCAGCGCACCCACTGGGTGTAGTCCCCGAGTTCCGAGCCGGCTGCTGAGCAGGCGGCATGGAACTTCTTTGAAGACTCGTTTTGCTAACTTGCTTGCTTCTTCGTCCTGTCTGCAGGATTACCACAACCTCCACGCCGCTACCTTCAACTCCCAAGTCCGGGAGGCAGATAAGAGGGCCACCGATCTGAAGGAGAGTCGGCATGAGTGTTTTTGTCTTTCATCTCATGTGGGGGCGCGTCAGCGCACCCACTGGGTGTAGTCCCCGAGATTTGGGCCGACTGCTGAGCAGTCGGGTCGGATCTTTCTTGCCGACTTCTTTCTTAACTTCTTCTTGTTTCCATACTGGCAGGAGCCAACGCCGACTTGAGGCAACAACTGGGTATCGCCCAGACCGCCCTTCGCACCAAGGAGGGCGAGTTCAATGCCTTGGCCCAGGAGCGTGACCGCCTGGCCAAGAGACTGGCCGACCAGGAAGAAAGCCACCAAGCGGCCCTGAAGGCGGCCCAAGACAGCGAGGCCGCCCACAAAGCCGAATTCGAGACCGAGGCGGCGGGCTGGGCTGAGGCAAGGCAAGCTCTGAGCGAAGGCTACGGCCGTGTCGAGGACTTAGTCGACGGTAGGCCACCTTCTCCTTCATTCTTTTCTTGCCATTGCAAGTCGGCTTATCTCCTGACTTGCTCTTTTTCTTCTTCCTTGTGCAGAGTACTTCCCTGGCCATTCTGTTGCTGCCAACCAAGCCATCAAGGCCCACCGTGAAGCCCGGTAGCAGGCTGGGGTTGAGATCGCACCGGATGCCAACCGGACGCTTGAGGAGCAGCTTCTGGCGATCGAGGCCCGCCTCCAACCAGCCTACCGCATGCTCCGCCGGCTTCAGCATGCCGGGGCATAGGTGCTGGCCGCCCTCTGGCCCGGCAAGGTAATCCCTCACACCCCCAGCCATACTGCTGACTGGCTAGAGGTAGCCGTTGGCCGCCTTGAGGCCTGGAAGGCTTCAGCAGCTCGATCCGGCGCTCGGCGGGCGCTAGAGTTCGTCCGGGCTTGGTACCCTGGACTGAACTTGGATCAGCTGCGCACCTGGAGGCAGGAGGCCGACGAGGAGCTGGAGGCGGCGCGGCCGGCTATCATCCGACGTGCTTCGGCGATCGCCGACTTCACCGACACCAGCGTCTTTGCTCCTGAGGTGAACGAGGACGGTGTCGTGCAGCCGGATGACTGGTTCAGGCTGAACCCGGCCGATGGTGAGGACTCAGCGGAGGAGATTGACTCCAGCGACGAGGGCGAGGAGGAAGAGGAGGAAGACGGCGGAGATGTCGAGCCGGATGTCGGAGCAGCCAGCCAGCGTCAGCCTGACCATGCCTCCAACAACGAGGCACGCACGAACGCTCCGCCTGCCGCCGGTGATGACCAGGCCGAGACCCGCCAGCCGGCCACTCCTCCAGCCGACACCGCCATCTCCACCCTTCTTCCTGAAGCTCCAAGCGCTCCCTTGGCTTGATTTATCTTTACTTCCCCGCTAGTTACTCTTTGAACAAGCTTGTTATTTTGCCCAATTCCATCCACTGGGGGTGTATTCAAAGTTCATTGAATGCCGGCCTTTCGAAGGCTTTTGAAGTAAATATTATTATGCACGTCTTTGGCTTCCATTCCGACTTGCTTTTTATCTTTCAACTTTTCTTCCTTTGCCGCCTTCCCCTTGGTTGCCGCCTTCCCAGCCGGACAGCTGCTCTGCAGTCTGTGGCCGGGTAAGGGATTCGGCCGTCTGGGGAGGCAAAGGCTCGAGCTTCCTTAGATTTGGGTAGAGTAGGAAAGGAAGCCGGCCAGCCGACTGCTTCGATGGTCGGTTGGCGAGGGGGGAAGCCGGCTTGTGTTATGTAAGTTCGTTAGTCCTTAGCCATTTTTTCATGTGGGCATCCTTTCCGCCTTTAGCTCTTGCTAGTCGGGCAGCTGATTCTTCGAGCTGTGACTCTCGCAAGAGAGGTCTTGGGTGCCGGCACATTACTTGTCTGACTGCAGGTAGAACTTGGACATAACTCAAGGTGGCAAGTCCCCGGGCCGACCTAGTCGGACCCGGTGCCGGACAGAGAAAGTAAATGCAGTAGGGTAATCATGGGAGTGATACCCGACATACATAGATAAAATAGGGCAGTCCCCGGGAACTCCTCGAGGGCCTATTGTCTCATATTTAATACAAAAGATAGCGTGATACATACTGCATTTCAACTGTAAAATCTTCGAAGAAGATTGGCATTCCACGGGCGCTCCGACTCCTTGCCGGAGTCGTCTCTCTTGCGTGCCTTCGGCTTCTGTGCGTCGATTAGGTAGTAGGAGTCGTTTCCCAGAGCCCGGCTGATGACGAAGGGGCCTTCCCAAGGGGACGAGAGCTTGTGCTGGCCGGCTGTTCGCTGGATTAGCCGGAGCACAAGGTCTCCCTCTTGGAAGGTTCTTGGCTTCACTCTCCGACTGTGGTACCGGCGTAGTCCTTGCTGGTAGATGGCGGACCGACTGAGGGCTAACAGCCGGCTTTATTCCAGCAAGTCAACGCCGTCTTCTCTTGCTTCCTTGGCGTTCACTTCCGTGTACATGGTGACGCAAGCTGAGTCGAACTCGATGTCAGTTGGGATGACGGCCTCGGCACCATATACAAGGAAGAAGGGGGTGAAGTCGGTCGATTTGTTCGGAGTAGTGCGCAGACTCTAGAGGACGGCCGGCAGCTCATCGAGCCAGCAGCCGGCCAAACGCTCCAGTGGCACGACCAGTCGGGGCTTGACGCTGGATAGGATGAGGCCGTTTTCTCGCTCGACTTGGCCGTTTGACTGCGGGTGGGCAACGGACGCTAAGTCCAGTCGGATGCCCTGTGTCGCGCAGAAACGTGCCAATGCTCCCTTGGCGAAATTTGTGCTGTTGTCGGTGATGATACTATGTGGTACGCCGTACCGGGTTGTAATGTCGGCAATGAATGTCACGGCAGACGGCCATTCAACTTTTTGATCGGCTTTGCTTTGATCCACTTGGTAAATTTGTCTATGGTGACAAGCAGATGTGTCATGCCGCCGCGCACCGTCTTGAATGGTCCAACCATGTCCAGTCCCCGGACGGCAAAGGACCAAGTGGTGGGGATGGTCTTGAGTGCAGAAGCCGGCAGGTGTTGCTTGGAGCTGAAGACTTGGCACCTTTTGCAGTGTTTGACTAGTTCCTTGGCATCCTCCAATGCAGTCGGCCAGAAGAATCCGTGGCAGAAGGCTTTGGCAACGAGCGCCCTGGAGGCGGCATGGTGGCCACACTCGCCTTGGTGGATGTCTTCGAGGATTGCTATGCCCTTCTCTTGCTCGACGCAGCGTTGGAAGACTCCTGTAGCGCTGCGCCTAACTAGCTCTTGATTCATTACTGCGTAGGCTCTGGCTCGGCGTTGGACTTGTCTGGCTGAGATCTCGTCAATTGATAGTTCTCCATTTACCAAAAAACGGAGGATGGGCTGAGCCCATGATGGAGCCATGATTTCTTCGACTGCCAAGACGGCCACTGCAACCAGGGTGGGCGGGCTGGGTTGTGAGGAGTTGGAGTCGGCCTCCGCCTGCTGTGCCACTGCATTCCCCGGGACGGGTTTGGCTATGGCAGTCCCCGGGCCGGGTTCGACTATGGAAGTCCCCGAGACAGCTGCCGAAGTCCCCGGCCTGCCTGCCTGGTCCCCGAAGTCGGATCCGACTGTGTCGGGGTAAGGTGGCATGAAGATGGAACTGGATTCCGGAGACGGCTTGACAGATGGCTTGAGGAGGTGTTGGAGGGCGACGCTGGTTGGTATAGCTTGTCGGGTGGAGCCTATCCATGCCAGGGCATCTGCTTGCTCATTATCGGCTCGTGGCATGTGAAGGAACTTGCACCCCTCGAAATATCCGCTGAGCTGCTGGACAAGGAAGCGGTAGCTCGCCATGTTTGCGTCCTTAGCGTCCCAATCGCCGGATGATTGCTGAACCACTAGGTCCGAGTCGCCATAACACAGGATCTTGCGGATGCCGAGTTCCTTGGCTAGCCGGAGCCCGTGTATGAGCGCCTCGTACTCGGCCACATTGTTGGAGGCGGCAAAGTGGATTTGCAATGTGTATCTGAGCTTGTCGCCTTTGGGAGAGGTGAGGACGATGCCGGCTCCCAAGCCGGTGCGCATCCTGGACCCGTCAAAATGCATCTGCCAATGAGTGGAGTCCAGAGCCGGCGGCAGGTACTGGGTCTCGGCCCAGTCGATGAGGAAGTCGGCCAATGCTTGAGACTTGATGGCGGTGTGGGGCTGGTAGTAAATGGTGTATGGAGCCAGCGCAATGGCCCATTTTGCCACTCGGCCGGATGCATCCCGGCTGCCTATGATCTCGGCAAGCGGGGCAGTGCATATGACCGTGATAGGATGCTATTGAAAATAGCGCTTGAGTTTCTTGGAGGCGAAGTACACACCATAGCACATTTCTGATAGTGCGGGTAGTTCTCCTTGGAGGTGGACAATACTTTGCTCAAATAATATACCGGCCTCTGGACCAGCTGAGCTCGGCCTTCTTCTGGGCGTTGAACCACAATGACTGTGCTGACCACCCGACTGGTGGCAGTGATGTAGAGGAGCATGGGCTCCTTCTCAGTTGGGGCCGCCAAGACAAGCGGCGTGGACAGCATCTTCTTCAACTCGTGGAAAGCTTGATCTGCCTGGTCATTCCATTCAAAGTGAGCCGACTTCTTCATAAGTCGGTAGAGGGGGAGAGCCTTCTCTCCGAGCCGGCTCATGAAACGGTTCAAAGATGCCAGGCATCCAGTGAACTTTTGGACGTCTCGCAGCTTGGTAGGGACCTTCATTCTCTCTATGGCCTTGATCTTCACTGGGTTGCACTCGATGCCGAGTTTGGAGACCAGAAAGCCCAGAAGTTGGCTGGCTGGTACTCCAAACACACATTTCTCCGGGTTGAGCTTGATCTGAAACCGGCGTGAGTTCTCAAAGGTTTCCTTGAGGTCTTCCAGCAGGGTGCCTCATTTTTCCGTCTTCACCACAACGTCATCTACATAGACGTGGGCATTTCTGCCGAGTTGCTTGAGGAGGCATTTCTGCATGCAACGCTGAAAAGTGGCACCGGCATTTCTCAGGCTGAATGTCATAGTCAGCTAGCAGAAAGCTCCGAATGGGGTGATGAGGGCGGTCTTCAAGCGATCAGCCAGGTTCAACTTTATCTGGTGGTAGCCGGAATAGGCGTCCAAAAAACTCAGCAGCTCGCAACCGGCTGTGGAGTCTATCACTTGGTCAATTCTTGGCAGGGCGAACGGATCTTTGGGGCAGGCTTTGTTGAGGCTGGTGTAATCGATACACATGCGCCATTGCTTGTTCTTCTTCAGCACGAGGACTGGGTTGGCAAGCCATTCTGGAAAGAATACTTCCATAATGAAGCCGGCTGCCAGAAGCCGGGCTATCTCTTCTCCGACTACTCTTCTCTTCTCTTCTGACAGGCGGCGCAAGGGCTGCCTGGCCGGCTTTGCGTCAGATCAGACGTGTAGCTTGTGCTCGGCGAAATCCGTCGGGACACCCGGCATGCCTTTGGGAGACCATGCAAAGACGTCCCGATTCTCACGGAGGAAATCGATGAGCTCGCCTTCCTATTTGCTGTCAAGGCCTGTGCCTATGACAGCATGCCTCTCTGGGTGCTCCGGGTCCAGGAGTATCTTCTTTGCCTCTTTGGCCGGCTGGAAAGAACCTTGAGCTTCACATTCTTTGGGGTCAGGAGACAAAGCCGTCTACTTGCCAGCCAAGGCCACAACTCGGTCCAGCATCTTCTTTTCTTCGGCAATCACGAGGGACTCGGCCAGTCGACTACTGGCAGTTGCACACTCAGAAGACTTCTTGTAGTCTCCGGCTATGGTGATAATGCCCTTGGAACTCGGCATCTTCATCTTGAGGTAGGCATAGTGGGGCACAACCATAAACTTGGCCAACGCTGGTCGGCCAAGCAATCCGTGGTACGGGCTCTCCAAATCCACCACCTCGAACCATATTGCCTCTCGGCGGAAATGATCCCTGTCTCCAAAGAGGACATCCATCTTGATCTTGCCGATTTGTGAGCAGGACAGGCCGGGTACGATACCATGGAACACAATCCGGCTAGGCATGAGTTGCTTCGGCTTGATGTTGAGCTTCTCCATTGTGTCTCGGTACAGTATGTTGATACTGCTCCCGCCGTCTATCAGCACGCGGGAGAAACGAGCAGCGTGCCTCTCCATCGCCAGGGTAGCATCCAAAAGAAGGGCGTAGGAACCAGGGGACGGCAACACCTCTGGGTGGTCGTCCCGGCTCTAGCTGATGGGCTTCTCCGACCAATGCATAAACTCTGGGTTACTGGAGGCGACCGCGTTGAATTCTTGGTGTTGTCGGCATCGGCATCGCCGATCATCCGGTTGGCTCGTGAAGACGACGTAGGCGGCATGCTCGTCAGGGAACTCGTCGTGGACGGCTCCAACTGCAGGCTGAGTGGCCGGCTGCTGGGGGGTAGGAGGCGGCTGGCCCACTGGCGGAGGCGGCAAGAGCCCTTCGCCCTTGGAGATTCGGGTGAGCCAGTGGCACTTCCGGGTTGTATGGTTGGACGGCTTCGCACCGCTGTGGAACTTGCAGGGGGCGTTAAGGGTCTGCTCGTAGGAGAATGCCGGCTGGCAAGCCGCCCTGCCGCCCTTCGGTTTCTTGGGAGCCGACTGTCCCTCAGGCTGCTCTTCTTTGACCGTTGCCACCTGCCGACTAGTGGAAGGCGGCATCGGGGCCTTGCGCTTGTTGTCGTTCTGATATGGGCGCCGAGTGGACTCTCCAGCCGGCATCTTGGGAGCCGGCGCAAGCACTTTCCCGGAAGCGTCGACTCGAAGCTCGGTCTTCATGGAGGAGTCGGCCGTGGCATATTTGTTCGTGATGATCAGTAGCTCGTCAAGGGTAGTCGGCTCGTCGCAGAGGAGTCGGTGCTTGAGGAGGGTGCCCTCTCGGCACCCAGCCGTGAAGTACTCGATCGCCTGAACCTCATGCACCCCTTCGCAGGAGTTTCGGAGCTCGGCCCAACGTGTGAGGTAGTCACGAGTCGACTCGTCGGGTCCTTGTACACACAAGGAGAGATGTCGGGGCTTGGGTGCCCGCTTGTAGGTGCTGGTGAAGTTGCGGATGAAGGCCTCTGTGAAGTCGAGCCAGCTGTTGATGCTATAAGGCTTCAGGCTGTTGAGCCAGGTAGGTGCCATACCTTGGAGCATCAGGGGGACATATTTCACGGCAATGCGCCGGTTGCCATTTGCTATGCGAACTACAGTGGAGTAGTCGATCAACCAGTCCTCCGGCTTCACGGAGCCGTTATACTTGGGCGTGTCTCTTGGGAGCGAGAACCCTTTGGGGAAGGGATCGTCGCAGATGCGGGGGCCGAAACAAGGCGGGCTGGCGTCATCTTCTTCTTCCAGGGCCAGGGATCGCGCGAGGCGGTCGATCCGGTGGTGGGCATCATTCTCGCCGACTCCTTCGCGGCGGCCAAGTCGGCCGCTGAGAGTCAGATGCTCGACAGGCGGCAGGGTGGGATATATTTCTCCACGAGGAGGAGGAGGCAGATTGCCTCGTCTCTCCACGCCTCGGGGACGGCCCTCTGCGTCGCGCTCGATGGTGATTCGTGTCCGGCTGCGGCTAGCAGCCGGCTCCTTCTCTTGTCGCACACGGGCGCCACCCGCAGTCGGCGTACGCGACGTCGCGCCGTGTTCTCTTCGAGGGGGGCTTCCAGCTTGGACGCCGGCTTCGTGCCGCGCTGCAGCCGCGCCGATTAGCTGCTGGATGCGTCTGGTCAAGTAGGGGAGCTCGTTGGCCCCCAGTCCATTGAGCTCATCAACGATCGACTGGGCGGCACGTAGGTTCTCGAGGGGCGTGGCGTAGATCGGGCGGTCCACACCCAACATGCTGGCAATGGTCGCGCCGCGTTGCCTAACAGCGCCGACTCGGCTTGGCCCTTCTGGAGGCGGCATGCCGAAGGCAGCTTGGTCGACCTCGCGCTGGTGGGCCTCTGTGAGGCGTCTCATGGTGTTTATCTTCTGGCCCTCCGCAACGAGGGCAAGGCGGCGAGCCTCCAGCGCCTCGGTGTCGGTGTTGGCTGGGATGGGGACGAACAAGTCCTACAGCATTGCTTGCAGGGCGTCATGGGTGTTCTCGCCGGAAGCGGCTCCGTGGATGATGACCAGCACCTCGGTGACGGTGCTGCCGCCACTGTCAGCTCGCGGGAGGGGATCGTCGAAGACGATCACGTTGGTGGGGAAGGCGTCAAGCGATGCCGTGTCAGAGTCGACAAGCATCGGGTCGATGGAGCCGACCGACTCCAAGTCCGCGATAGGCTCTCCGGAGACGTGGAGTTGGTCGAGGAGGCTGACGAGGTGACTCTCGAGGCAGCCGGTGCCCGCGTCGGATGCGGTCTCGTCGGAGATGCAAACCTCGCCAAGGAGATCAGCGAGGCAGCTTGCCGTGCAAGCGTCGTCAACGCTTTGCAGCGCGTTGGGGCAAGCACCATCGGGCGTGCCTGGCTAGCTACGCTCGCTGGGGAGGAAAAGGGTTCCCGTCCAGAGCAGGTCTTTGGACGACGATGCACCTGGCCCCATGGTGGGCGCCAAATGTCAGGTGGTAGGTGCGACATATGCCAACAGATGGCTTATCATTGTGGGAGCCAGTAAGACATCGCCGGTGCCTGGAAACGGGATAAGGCGAAGACATGCACGCCGACGAATCTTACCCCGCTTCGGGGCTCTCCGTGGAGATAACACCCCTACTGCTGCTCTGCGGGGTCTCCGCATGATCACGAGATCAACAAGTGGCTATAAGATGCTCCTTGAGCTGTTCGGTGGGAGGAGGAAGAAGGGCAAGGCTAGCTCTCTTCTCTCCCTATGGTATTGTCTAGAACTATATGAGATCAACCCTTTGCATGGGTGTCCCGGGGGGTTTATATAGGCCTACCCCCGGGGGTACAATGGTAATCCGGCCTCGGCGCGGGCCAAGGCCGTCAGTGTCTGTGACCGCCGCCTTCTCCGCCAGCTTCGGGAGCCCGTCGACTGGTAGGTCCCGCCGGCGGTTGGCTCGATGGTTGACAGGCCGGCCCCACCGCCAGAGGGTCTTGTCGGGGGGCTGGTTACTGTTGCCTCGCCTCTGATGACGAGGGCTTCGCCGTGGTAAGCGTGGCTACAGTGCCGCCGCCTAGCGGGTTCCCACTATAGCCTTACCACGTCTTATCCGCTTAATGCTACGCGCGCCCCGAGGGGGAGCTAGCCGGCTACTGGAAGCCGGCCCGGCCTTGGGCCGGCTGGGGAGGCCAGGCCGCCTTCGGATATCTCTCTGACCGAAGGGGCCCGCCGCCCACGGGTCATATTAGCGACCCGTCGTGGATGGCAGCATGACTCTCATGGGAATAGTGCCATGCCGGACGGGGGATGGCCGCCCCGTACGGCATACTATAGCCATGTATTCTCTGGGATTCGGGGTGGCAGGGATTACTATAGCCACGCCCTGTCCCATTACCGTTATGGGTGATGGTCTTTGGAGGCAGCGTTCGGGCGCTTGCTTCTGGGAGTCGGTCCTTCATGGGCCGTCTTCCTGGAGTCGGTCCTTCATGGGCCGGTTTCTTGGAGTCGGTCCTTCATGCGCAGGTTTCTTGGAGTCGGCCCAATCGTGGCGGCCTCCAAGGGTTTCTTCTTGGCCGGGCCGCCTTCGGCCAGCCGGCTGGAGGAAGGCGGCCCCGTGTCTTAGGTGCTTCAAGGTCCGATCGGCCTGTTGTTTTTTCTGAGGGCCAAAGGGAGCCGGTTAGGCTACCCGTGGTCATTTACTCCGACAACATAGTGTCAACGTCTTAACATGTGTCTTGTGTTTTGGCGATCAACCAGCAGCAGCCACCCGAACATTTTGAATTTGATTGGACTTTTGGCCTTCCAGAGCCAAGCAAAAGCTTCATCAGCAACCATCTCTCTGAAGCAGTGATCATAGAATTTCTTTGAAGAATAGGGCCCACCAAGAGTGCACTCCAAGGTGTCCCTACAATCTCTCTCTAGGAGTATATGCATCAATCCATGTTGGATTTCTGGCACCTCCTCCCTAGCCCGAGCCGACAGCGGGAGATGAAAGAGCCTTCTTGGATCCGTTGACATGAGAACGTCGACAATGGATGAATCCTTGTTTAAGCAGTACGAGAAAACCCTGGGTAAGAGTTCCATGAGGGGTGCATGGAGATCGTCATCAAACCAGGCATCTTTCCAGAAGAGAGAGGAGGATCCGTCGCCCAGGGTGACACTTGTAATCCCATGAAAAACATCACTGAAGTTCAGTACATCACGCCACCAGAATGATCCAACAGGGTCCGCAGCATGCGGAATCTTGTCAGTATAATACGCATCCCAGATCAGGGTCACCCAGGGGACGTCGTCGTGGTTTTAGAATTTAAAGAGATGCTTCGGGAGGAGGGTCATATTCTGGGTTTTGATGTCAATGATTCCGAGCCCACCTTTGCTCTTTAGTCTACAAACCAACTCCCAGGCAGCCAACGAATTGGTCTTAACTCCATCCTCAGAGTTCTTAGCGCAAAGACAATATCTGCGCAATTTATCCAAGTGTTCAATCACTCTAGGGTGTAGCTTAATCATGCACATGGCATAGATTAACAACGACGTCACAACCGAGTTGACCAGAGTGAGCTTGGCCCCCGACGACATCAAAGACAAAGCAGTGGACATCTTCCTCTCTACACCATGCACAAGAGGCATGAGCTCCAACAGCGTCGTCCTGGTCGTGCCCATGGTAAGACCAAGGTACGTGAACGGAAGCGAACCAACTGAACAACCAAAGACATGCGCCAACTCCATCGCATACCGCTGATCAATGTTGATAGGAACCAATGTAGATTTGTGAAAGTTGATATTCAATCCCACTGATGCAGCATAGTCCTCCAAAATGGTCTTCATGCAGTGTAACGCCCTCGATGCGGCTATATCTCCCATGTGTCGAGGCACGACTTAGAGGCATAACCGCATTGAAAGCAATGTCGCAAGTCGGGAAATCGTTACACATCCCATGTAATACATAATAAAAGGGGGAGATAACATAGTTGGCTTACACTCGCCACGTCACATCAGAGTACATAAATAACATCCATCATACAAATCACTCATGGCCCGACTATGGTGCCAAAATAGAAAAGACCCCCAACATGCGACAAGGCCCTAAATCGATAACCCCAACTAGGCACCACTACTGATCATCTGGAAAAGACATGTAGTATCGCTGAGAGTCCTCGTCAAACTCCCACTTGAGCTCGTAATTGTCAACTGGAGTAGAAACACCTGGACCTGCACCTGGAGTTGTAGTATCTGTGAGCCACAGGGACTCAGCAATCTCACACCCACGCGATCAAGACTATTTAAGCTTATAGGACAGGTACAGCAATATAAGTGGAGCTGCAGCAAGCGACTAGCATATATGGTGGCTAACTTATACGCAAATGAGAGCGAGAAGAGAAGGCGAAGCACGAGCGAGAAGCTAAGGGAACATCCTGCGCAAGCATAACTCCAACACCGTGTCCACTTCCCGAACTCCGCCGAGAAGGGGCCATCACGGTAACTCACACGGTTGATTCATTTTTAATTAAGTTTAGTTAAAGTTATCTACAACCGGACATTAACAAATTCCCATCTGCCCATAACCGCGGGCACGGCTTTTGAAAGATCAATCCCTGCAGGGGGGTCCCAACTTAGCCCATAACAAGCTCTCACGGTCAACGAAGGAATAGACCTCCACCCAAGACACACCGATCAGACTCGGTATCTCGGTACAACAAGATGATTCGACAGGTTAAAACAAGTCCAGCAACAGCGCCCGAATGTGCCGACAAATCCCGATAGGAGCTGCACATATCTCTTTCTCAGGGCACACTCAGATGAGCAATCCGTACAACTAAAACCAACCCTTGAGTTTCCCCGAGGTGGCGCTGCACAGGGCTCTAGTTCAGACCAACACTCAGAAGAGCACTGGCCCGTGGGGGGCTAAAATAAAGATGACCCTCGGGCTCCGGAAACCCAAGGGAAAAGGGGGGGGGGGTTAGGCGGCAAATGATAAAACCAATGTTGGGCATTGCTGGAGAAGCTTTAATCAAGGCGAACTATCAAGGGGTTCCCATTATAGCCCAACCGCGTAAGGGACGCAACAATCCGGGAACATAACACCGATATGACGGAAACTAGGGCGGCAAGAGTGGAACAAAACACTAGGCGAGAGGCCGAGCCTTCCACCCTTTACCAAGTATATAGATGCATTAAGATAACATAGCAATATAATGATATCCCAACAAGCAAATAAATGTTCCAACAAGGAACGGCTCCAATCTTCACCTGCAGCTAACAACGCTATAAGAAGGGCTGAGCAAAGCGATAACATAGCCAATCAACAGTTTGCTAGGACAATGGTGGGTTAGAGGTTCAATCATGCAATTGGGAGGCTGACAAGCAAATGGTAGGCATCGTAGCAGTGGCAAAGCAAAAGAGCGAGCAAACTAGCATAGCAAAGATAGTAGTGATTTCGAGGGTATGATCATCTTGCCTGCACAGTTGTCAGAGTTGACTGGATCCTCACAAGCAAACTCAACGGGCTCCTCGGTAGCGAACTCGTCTCCCGGCTCTACCCAACAAGACAAACAAGCAACAAGGATACAATCAACCACGGGCAAGACCAAGCAATATGATGAAATGACGATATGCTATGCGGGATGCGATGCGGGATGCAAAATGCAAGATATGACAGGAAATGCATGAACCTGGCATCAACTTGGAAAACCAAGTGTGCCACTGGATAGAAGGGATGAAATCGCTTGAAAACGATATAAAGATCATTGGAATCGGAGTTACGGTTTGGAAATGGCGAGCGTTTTACGAAACGAACCGATCTGCGATATACATCAAGTAGGCTCCTAAATGCAACGAAATGAACATGCTACAGCCACCCAACATGAAAACAAAATACATGGCAGTGATGTACACAAGATGGTTAACAAAACACTAGCACTGAGACATAGGCAAATTCATCCATTAAGAGGTTCAAACAAGCATGGCTAAAACGCAAATGCAAAACAGATTCCAGACTTAGTGAAATTAACACTAGTCTGAAATTTCAGATCACGATGCTTTCTTCGGAGCAGCAAAACAACATGATACATGACCTGAACATGACAAGTAATAACATGGCATGGAGCTACTCAACAAGCTTACCAAAACACCCAAAGTGACCTGGGGCCAAAAGGGATCACAAAATATATTAACGGGCACACGAACATAGCTAAAACACAATCAGTTTTCAGACTTAGTGAAAACTGAGACATGCTGAAATATAACTCACGAAGGCATGTAAACGAGCTCGATGCACTCACCACGGTGCAAGTAATGGAAAGGCAAGCATACATCCATGAAGAATACACAAAATACAAGCTAGACATGGCAAGAACAATGGCATAGCATGCAAGGATCACTAACAATAGCATCGGCAAAATCGCAAACAAGTTGACGATCTGCCTAGATTAACAACGAAGCAAAAGTTGAGCTCGATTGAGTCCACCTAGAGCACTCCACGTATGTAAACAAAGACATGGATGGATAGAGCATAACATAAATATCAAAACTCCCTTACTGATCATCCTCAAAAGAGGCACGGATCACTAGGAAACAAGCTGGACATATAGCATCATGAAAATCACTAAGTCTCTGAAATCAGCAATCTCAGGTACCTCTCTTCGCAAGCTTGCACAAGACAACACACACATCCTAAAAATTCATGGGTGGCACCTCTGGAAAGAAGACAAAATGCTTAACAATTCATCCGAAAGGGGCACAGGCATATCATGCACGAATTAAACATGGCCAAAATGACAAAAGTGCATGATGAACTAACGGATCTGCAATTTAACTCACGAAGCCTCCTAACAGCATTTTGGGAAACAAGATGACCTCAAATTCAAATGATGCAATGGAACGAAATGATGTACATGTCGAGGCGAAGATTTTGGTATATCATATGCCCAAAACGGAGCTTCGGTTGCGGAGATGCAAGCAGTCAAAGGTAGCACGAAAATTAGGGTTTCGGGGGAGAGAGGTCAACCCAGATCTAGATCCAGCGGCACGGATTACGAGGCGGCCGGGGCACTGTAGCACGAGTCACCGAAGGAGCTCGTCGCCGGAGCCGGTGGAGGAGGGGAGGCCGGCGAGGCGGCGGGGAGAGGCCGGGGTGGCGCCGGGGAGGCCGGGGAGGCCGGGGGCGGGAGGCCGGTGGCGGCGCCCGGCGGCGGTGGACGCGGCCCGCGCGCCGGCGAGGGCGGCGGCGGCCGGCGCCGATGCGGGCGGCGGGGCGCGCCGGTGACGAGGGCGGCGGCCGGCGGAGCGTCGGGCGGTGGCGGCCTCGGGCGAAGGAGGAGGCGGCGGCGGATCGGGCCTCGGGGGCCGGCGCTGGGCCTCGGGCCCGCGTCGGTGGCGGCGGCGAACTGGTCCCGCGGGGACACGTGGCGGCGGCGGGTTGGATGGCGGCGGCGGGCGGACATTGTCCGGTTGGATCCGGACACGTCCGTCGGTGGCGGGGTTGATCTGTTTTTTTAGGAGGAGGACGGGGAGGAAGACGAGATCCGAAATGGGGGGTGTATATATAGGCATAAGTGGAGCTAGGAGAGTCCAAATGAGGTGCGGTTTTCGCCCACGCGATCGTGATCGAACGCCCTAGGACATGGAGCAGAGTTTGGTGGGTTTTGGGACAATTTTTGGGGGGTGTTGGGCTGCAACACACACGAGGCCTTTTCGGTCCCTCGGTTAACCGTTGGAGTATCAAACGAAGTCCAAATGATACGAAACTTGACAGGCGGTCTACCGGTAGTAAACCAAGGCCGCATGACAAGTCTCGGTCCAATCCGGAAATGTTTGAACCCCACACATGAAAGAAGACTAGAAATGACCACCGGAGGAGAACGAAGCGCCGGAATGCAAAACGGACAACGGGGAAAATGCTCGAATGCATGAGATGAACATGTATGCAAATGCAATGCACGAGATGGCATGATAAGAGATGCACGAAAAAGAAAAACAACACACGGAGACAAAGACCCGAACCCGAGAAATAAATATAACTTAGCGCCGGAGACGGCAAGAGTTGGATACAAATATGGAAATTATATCTGGGGCGTTACAACACTCCACCACTACGAAAAGATCTCGTCCCGAGATCTAGGACTGAAAGAACTCCGGGTATTCAGAACGGAGGTGATCCTCGTGTTCCCAGGTATCTTCACGGTCGGAATGGTAAGACCACTTGACTTTGAGAAATTTAATTGACTTGTTGCGAGTCTTGCGTTCAGTCTCTTCAAGAATAGCAACTGGGTGCTCACGATAGGAGAGATCTTCTTGGAGCTCAATGTCCTCAAAGTTGACGGTGCGGTCAGGAGTCTTGAAACACTTTCGAAGCTGAGAGACGTGGAACACATCATGAACATTTGCAAAGTTTGAAGGAAGCTCAAGTTGATAGGCGAGGTCGCCTCTCTTGCTGACAATCTTGAAAGGTCCCACGTATCTAGGGGCAAGCTTCCCTTTGATACCGAAGCGACAAGTACCTTTCATAGGAGAGACGCGGAGGTAAACATGATCTCCAATCTCGAAAGCCAAATCACGGTGCTTACTATCATAGTAGCTCTTCTGGCGGGATTGAGCTGCTTTGAGGTTATCACGAATGACTTTGCACATATCTTCTGCTTCTATGATTAAGTCATTACCCAGCAGCTGACGTTCACCGGTTTCAGACCAGTTGAGAGGGGTACGGCACTTCCTGCCATATAGAATTTCAAAGGGGGCCTTGCCCGAACTTGCTTGAAAGCTGTTGTTGTATGAGAATTCGGCATAAGGAAGACAGTCCTCCCACTTCATGCCGAAAGAAATCACACAAGCCCTGAGCATGTCTTCGAGAATCTGGTTGACACGCTCGACTTGACCGCTCGTTTGAGGATGAAAAGCAGTGCTGAAGCGGATACTGGTGCCCATGGCCTTCTGAAAAGAATCCCAAAACTTGGAGGTAAAGATGCTGCCACGGTCTGAAGATATCACTTGAGGAATACCGTGCAGAGAGACAATCCGAGAGGTATAGAGTTCCGCCAATTGAGCTGCAGTGATTGACTCTTTGATAGGCAGAAAGTGAGCCACTTTGGTGAGCTTGTCGATGACGACGAATATAGCATCATTGCCACGCTTGGACTTTGGAAACCCAGTCACGAAGTCCATTTCAATGTGGTCAAACTTCCATTCTGGAATGGCAAGAGGTTGGAGGAGACCTGCTGGCCTTTGGTCTTCTGCCTTCACTCTTCTGCAGACATCACACTCGTTCACGAATTGAGCGATCTCGCGCTTCATTCGAGTCCACCAATAAGTTTGCTTGAGATCCTGATACATCTTCGTACTACCAGGGTGGATGGAGAGGAGAGAATTGTGAGCCTCGTTCATGATCACCTTACGAAGTTCACCTTTGGGCACAACAATTCGATCCTCGAAGAAGAGAGTGTCCTTGTCATCAAGTCGGTAGCACTTGTACTTGGACTGACTCTTTGCAATACCAATCTTCACCTTCTTCACCATAGCATCAAGAAGTTGGGCTTGGCGAATCTGGTCTTCTAAGGTAGGAGAGACTTGAAGGTTGGCGAGGAAACCTTGAGGAACAATTTGCAGATTAAGTTTGCAGAAAGCTTCACAAAGCTCGGGTTGATAAGGCTTAAGAATCAGACTGTTGCAATATGCTTTCCTGCTCAAAGCGTCAGCAATCACATTAGCCTTGCCTGGAGTATACTCAATACTCGGATTGTACTCTTGAATCATCTCGACCCATCGAGTCTGCCTGAGGTTGAGATTAGGCTGGGTGAAGATGTACTTGAGACTCTTGTGATCAGTAAAAATGTCCACTTTTCTTCCCAATAGAAGATGTCTCCAAGTCAACAAAGCGTGCACAACTGCCGCCAACTCGAGATCATGAGTGGGGTAGTTCTTCTCATTAGGTTTCAACTGGCGAGAGGTATAAGCAACAACTTTCTTCTCTTGCATCAGTACAGCACCGAGACCTTGGAGAGAGGCATCACAAAAGACCTCGTACGGCTTGGTTTCATCAGGCGGAGTCAGAACTGGAGCAGTGATCAACTTCTCTTTCAAAGTGTTGAAAGCAATATCACACCCCGGAGACCAAACGTACTTGACGTGCTTCTGAATAAGATTTGAGAGAGGCTTGGCGATCTTAGAAAAGTTTTCAACGAATCTTCTGCAATAGCTTGCGAGACCGAGGAAACTGCGGAGTTGCTTCACGTTCTGAGGAGGTTCCCAATTCACAATTGCGGACACCTTCTCAGGATTCACGGAAATGCCCTTGGCAGAGATGATATGACCAAGATAAAGAACTTCATCGAGCCAAAATTCACACTTGGAGAACTTGGCGTAGAACTGATGTTCCCTGAGCTTGTCAAGAACCAAACGCATATTGATGGATGTTATTTATGTACTCTGATGTGACGTGGCGAGTGTAAGCCAACTATGTTATCTCCCCCTTTTATTATGTATTACATGGGATGTGTAACGATTTCCCGACTTGCGACATTGCTTTCAATGCGGTTATGCCTCTAAGTCGTGCCTCGACACGTGGGAGATATAGCCGCATCGAGGGAGTTACATGCAGGCAGCTTGATCTGGGCAGGCTGGCATCACCAAGATGGTGTCGTCCGCATATTGCACCATGGGATAATCACCATGGCGATTGCATGGGATTGACAGGTCAATCAGACGTCGAGCAAAGGCATCATTTACAGCATCTTGCAATAAGTCAACAGCGAGGACAAAATCAGTGGTGACAGGGGGTCCCCCTGCCTCACCCCACACTTACACTGAAACTTTCTGCCAGGGACTCAATTAAGGAGAACAGAAGAAACACCGGAGCCAAAAATAGTTTCCATCTAGCGAAGCCACTTGTCATCAAACCCCATGTGTCGCATAATCTCCAACATTGGTGCATGCTCAATTGTGTCAAACGCCTTGGTGAAGTCTAGTTTGAGCAGCATAATCTGACGTGACGACGCCTGACACTGATGAATATATTTGAATGTCCACGCAAGACAGTCTTGGATGGTCCTCCCTTTAAGAAAGCCATACTGATTCATGTGGATGATCTTGAGGATGACTTTATGCACACAACTAGCCAAGATTTTTGTGACAATTTTGAGGCAGCAATTGAGCAAGGTTATTGGTCGGTAATCATTGGAAGTCTCATGGGATGAGATCTTCGGGATCAAGGTAATATACCCTTCACTGATATTGGATATATCAAGGTTGCCCTCATGAAAATCTTGGCACATCCTATAGAAATCTTCTTTGATTATCCGCCAACAACTTTTGAGGAAGCAACCGTTGAACCCATCGGTGCCAGGATCCCTGCCAGCCGGCATTTCTTTGATCACAGCATCAATCTCATCATTTGTGAATGGTGTCGACAATTCATCCGAG